>NC_135956.1:8172532-8367532 GCF_053455715.1 Rhinoraja longicauda
ACGTCACGCGCAGGGCGTGATGCCGTCACGCGTCGGAGGGGAGGGGTTGGGGTTGGGGTGAGTGACGCCGCACGCAGGGTCACGGCCCGGACACGTGGGGGTTGACGCTCCGGTTGACCGGTGGACGGGCGGCGGGTGAGTGAAGGAGTGAAGGAGGCGGCGGGGGGACCGACCGTGGGGAGGGGGAGGGGGAGGGGGAGGGGGAGGGGGAGGGGGAGGGGGAGGGGGAGGGGGAGGGGGAGAACAGTGGGGGTGGGGAGAGACACAGACAGAGAGAGACACTCAGCCCCCCCAGCGCAGGGCGGCCCGGCCCGGCCCGGCCCACAGCCTCACCCCCACCCGCCGCTCCCCCAGCGGCTCTGGCCTCACCCCCCCTCAGCTCCCGGCCTGCTCCGACCCGTCCCCGACCTCGTCCTCACCTCCTGACCCCTCTACCCAGCCCTGACCCCTCCACTGACACCCCCCCCCCCCCAGTATCCCAACACTGGCCCTAACCCCTCACTAGAACCTGATCCCCCACCCACACCTTCTGACCCTGATCCCACACCCACACCTTCACCTGACCCTGATCCCCCACCCACACCTTCTGACCCTGATCCCCCACCCACACCTTCTGACCCTGATCCCCCACCCACACCTTCTGACCCTGATCCCCCACCCACACCTTCTGACCCTGATCCCCCACCCACACCTTCTGACCCTGATCCCACACCCACACCTTCACCTGACCCTGATCCCCCACCCACACCTTCTGACCCTGATCCCCCACCCACACCTTCTGACCCTGATCCCCCACCCACACCTTCTGACCCTGATCCCCCACCCACACCTTCACCTTCTGACCCTGATCCCCCACCCACACCTTCACCTGACCCTGATCCCCCACCCACACCTTCACCTGACCCTGATCCCCCACCCACACCTTCACCTTCTGACTCTGATCCCCCACCCACACCTTCACCTTCTGACCCTGATCCCCCACCCACACCTTCACCTGACCCTGATCCCCCACCCACACCTTCACCTTCTGACCCTGATCCCCCACCCACACCTTCACCTGACCCTGATCCCACACCTTCACCTGACCCTGATCCCCCACCACACCCCCACCCACACCTTCACCTTCTGACCCTGATCCCCCACCCACACCTTCACCTGACCCTGATCCCCCACCCACACCTTCACCTGACCCTGATCCCCCACCCACACCTTCACCTGACCCTGATCCCCCACCCACACCTTCACCTGACCCTGATCCCCCACCCACACCTTCACCTGACCCTGATCCCCCACCCACACCTTCACCTTCTGACCCTGATCCCCCACCCACACCTTCACCTTCTGACCCTGATCCCCCACCCACACCTTCACCTGACCCTGATCCCCTACCCACACCCACACCACCTTCTGACCATGATCCCCCACCCCTGGCACACACCCCCACCCACACCCTGGCAAACACCCCCATCCTCACCCCCATCTTCTGACCCTGATCCCATACTCCTGCCCACACCCTTCTAACCCCCCTTGGCTGGCCCCCATCCTACCACCCACTGGACCTCCCCCACCCGCAACTCAAACACTTCAGCACCCCATCATTGACCCTAACCCTCTCAACTGTTCCTCACCCCTTGCCTCCTCACCCGACCCCTCAGCTGCCACCCTCCTCCATTAACCACCAAGCACGCCACCGCATGGGAGGAATAGATCGGGTAGATGTACAGAGTCTCGCCCAGAGTAGGGTTAGCGAGGACCAGAGGACATAGGTTCAGTGAAGGGGAAAAGATTTAATAGAAATCCGAGGGGTAACTTTTTCACACAGAGGGTGGTGGGTGTATGGAACAATCTGCCAGAGGAGGCAGTTGAGGCTGGGACTATCCCATCGTTTAAGCAACAGTTAGACAGGAACATGGATAGGACAGGTTTGGAGGGATATGGACCAAACACAGGCAGATGGGACTAGTGTAAATGGGACACGTTAGCCGGTGTGGACAAGTTGGGCAGAAGGGCCTGTTTCCACACAGTTCCACTATATGACTGTGACCCTAGCCCCTCAACTGGACCTCCCCATCCATGACCATCACGCCCTGAACCCCACCCATCTCAGGTCTGTCTGTCCCGAACTGCCCCTGCCTTCTCCCTCACCTCCTGACCCTGGCACTCAACTGACCTTACCAACCCTTGACCCATGCCCTCACCTCCTGACCCTAACCCCACATTTCTCCCACTATGCTTAGTTTAGTTTAGAGATATTGCGCGGAAACAGGCCCTATTGCCCACCGACTCCGCACCGACCAGTGATTCCCGCACATTAACACTATCCTACACCCACTAGGGACAATTTCCATTTATACCAAGCCAATTAACCTACAAACCTGTACGTCTTTGGAGTGTGGGAAGAAACCAAGGATCTCAGAGAAAACCCACGCAGGTCACGGGGAGAACGTACAAACACCGCACAGATAGCGCTCGTAGTTGGAATCGAACCCGGGTCTCCGGCGCTACAAGTGCTATAAGGCAGCGACTCTACCGCTGTGCCACCATGCCTGCCCCTCATTCATTCTTCTTCCCCCTCCCCGTACCCCTGAAATGCTGGACGGGTGCCTGGGAGCCCAGGATATTGGGAAACAACTGAGTGCTGGAGGGGCAAGTTTGTGCACAAAGAATAATGGGGCCATGCACTGTATTGTCTTTCCACTAATCATTTTGTGTGGGAAGGAACTGCAGTTGCGGGGTTAAGACTGAAGATAGACACAAAAAGCTGGAGTAACTCGGCAGGACAGGCAGCACCTGTGGAGAAAAGGAATAGATGACTTCTCGGGTCGAGACCCTTCTGACTCACTGACCTGCTGAATTACTCCAGTTATTTTGTGTCTATACTGTTTTTTTGTTGTTTACATATCTGTTGTGCTGCTGTAAGTAAGAATGTCATTGTTCTGTTTTCTGTTTTGGGACATATGACAATAAAATATTCTTGAAGTAACTCGGCCGGTCAAGCAGCATCCCTGGAGAAAAGGAATAGGTGACGTTTTGGGTCGAGATCTTTTTTCGGACAATAATGATGGGTCTTGATCTGAAACGTCACCAATTCCTTTTCTCCACAGATGCTGAAGATAGTTAGCTATGGGTAGGTGGGAGATCTCCCTCTATCTTCCTGTCTCCACCTATATCCTTCCTTTGTCCCGCCCCCCTGACATCAGTATGAAGAAGGGTCTCGACCCGAAACGTCACCCATTCCTTCTCTCCCGAGATGCTGCCTGACCTGCTGAGTTACTCCAGCATTTTGTGAATAAATGAGACTCAACATGACGATTTTGAAGCTGGTAGGACTTGAGTGGGGGAAGGATGGAGAGAGAGGGTTGTAAGGGTTACTTGAAGATAGACAAATCAATATTCATACCACGGGGTTATAAATTACTCCAGCTTTTTGTGTCCAACTTCTGTTTAAACCAGCGCCCGCAGTTCCCTGCTACACACTTGAGAGTAATATGTGTTTTTACCTCAGGTGAGATGAGGAGTGAGGTGTGAAGTGAGCACCTGTCCTGCGATGACGATGGCAGCCCGACTGTTTCCCCGGTGTATCCGGCACCTCGGTGCATCCCTGCTCACCTGGCCGGCCTCTGCCAGCGTGGTGACTTGCCGCGGGAGGACGGCGCCCGGACGCCGCTGGCCCTGTGTACCGTCGGCCGGGCTGCGCGCGTCCGCCGCCTGCCGCCAGACCGACCCGTCGCCCGTCTCCGAGCAGCACTACGCCCGGCAGCCCGAGCGCACCGAGATGGAGGAGCTGATCGAATCGGCCGACACCGTGGAGCAGCTCCTGCAGGTCCCCGGCCGCCAGAAGATCACCGGCAACCAGGCCGCCGCCGCGCTCATCCGCCTGTGCGGCATGGCTGTCGGCGAGAAGCAGCTCATCGACACCGTCACCAGCGATCGGCGCTTCCAGCAGCTTTTAAACACCATCGACAGCCAGGTCAGTTTATCACGTTATGCGGTCGGTCGAGACCCTTCTACAGACGCGAAAGAAGTTGCTTCTGCATTTTGTGGAAAGTGCTTTGAAGCGTTTGCATCTTCTTGTAATTCAGTGCCAGGACTCGATGGTCTGGGCTACAGGGAGAGGTTAAGCAGGCTGGGACTCTATTCCTTGGAGCACAGGAGGCTGAGGGGTGATCTTATTGAGGTGTATAAGATCATAGTTCATAAATGATAGGAGTAGTAGGCCATTAAGTTTAGTTTATTGTCGGGCACTGTTAAGTCCAGCGGCCGAGCCGCACCGGGCGATGTTAAGTCCAGCGGCCGAGCCGCACCGGGCGATGGAAGGCACTGCGGCCGAGCCGCACCCCGCGCCGTGAGGAAGAGACCTAAAAGAGAAAGTCACGTATCTCAGTCTCTGCTGTCACTACAAAGTGTTTCACTTTACAAATGTTGTTTCTTATGAAGAAGAATGCCGAGCAGGCATTACTTTTATGATTGGTATTAACACAGTTGTCGGCTGGAAGAAAGTTGTGATGAGAGAGAGAGGAAAACCGATGCTGTTTTGGCTGATTGTTTCAGGAGCAACACCCTTTCCATTAATAAACCATTTGAAATCGACCATCAGCAGACACAAATGTAGACCAAACGAAACAAACTGTGAATGAGCTCCCCCGGCACAGTTTATATTTAAGACAGATTTATTTCACAAAATGCTGGAGTAACTCGGGCGGCACGGTGGCGCAGCGGTAGAGTTGCTGCCTTACAGCGAATGCAGTGCCGGAGACTCAGGTTCGATCCTGACTACGGGCGCCGTCTGTATGGAGTTTGTACGTTCTCCCCGTGACCTGCGTGGGTTTTCTCCGAGATCTTCAGTTTCCTCCCACACTCCAAAGACGTACAGGTTTGTAGGTTAATTGACTGGGTCAATGTAAAAATTGTCCCTAGTGTGTAGGATAGTGTTAATGTGCGGGGATCGCTGGGCGGCGTGGACCCGGTGGGCCGAAGGTCCTGTTTCCGCGCTGTATCTCTAAATCTAAATCTAAAAAACTCAGCAGGTCAGGCAGCATCTCAGGAGAGAAGGAATGGGTGATGTTTCGGGTCGAGACCCTTCTTCAGACTGATGTCAGGGGGGCGGGACAAAGGAAGGATATAGGTGGAGACAAGAAGATAGAGGGAGATCTGGGAAGGCGGAGGGGAAGAGAGGGACAGAGGAACTATCTAAAGTTGGAGAAGTCAATGTTCATACCGCTGGGCTGCAAGCTGCCCAAGCGAAATATGAGGTGCTGTTCCTCCAATTTCCGGTGGGCCTCACTATGGCACTGGAGGAGGCCCATGACACAAAGGTCAGACTGGGAATGGGATGGGGAGTTGAAGTGCACGGCCACTGGGAGATCAGGTTGGTTAAGGCGGACTGAGCGAAGGTGTTATAGACAATAGACAATAGGTGCAGGAGTAGGCCATTCAGCCCTTCGAGCCAGCACCGCCATTCAATGCGATCATGGCTGATCACTCTCAATCAGTACCCCGTTCCTGCCTTCTCCCCATACCCCCTCACTCCGCTATCCTTAAGAGCTCTATCCAGCTCTCTCTTGAAAGCATCCAACGAACTGGCCTCCACTGCCTTCTGAGGCAGAGAATTCCACACCTTCACCACTCTCTGACTGAAAAAGTTCTTCCTCATCTCCGTTCTAAATGGCCTACCCCTTATTCTTAAACTGTGGCCCATTGTTCTGGACTCCCCCAACATTGGGAACATGTTTCCTGCCTCTAATGTGTCCAATCCCCTAATTATCTTATATGTTTCAATAAGATCCCCCCTCATCCTTCTAAATTCCAGTGTATACAAGCCCAATCGCTCCAGCCTTTCAACATACGACAGTCCCGCCATTCCGGGAATTAACCTAGTGAACCTACGCTGCACATGTTAAGCGAAACGATCGCCGAGCCTGCGTTTGGTTTCGCCGATCGCCGCTATTTAAGACATAGATCAACAGATTGGTTTTCGATGTTAATGAAATCAAGAGTAATGGGGATAGTTCAGAAAAGGGATGCTGAGATAAAAGCTCGCCCATGCTGTTTTTGAATGGTAGCAGGAGGGTGTGAGTGGCCTGCTCCTGGTTCTAAATCTTGCTTTGTTATGACAACAGTTTTAGTGGAAGGATCATTATACCAGGTAGCATGAAATGTACACCAATATAGGAAGTATTCATATCTGCTTTGGACAAACAGAAATCAAAAGGAAAGCTGTAAGACTATTGTTGGTCCCACCAGTCGCTCCACACTCCGTCCCAGCCCAGTGACGCTTCCGGTCCCGGCTCCTGCTTCTCCTGCGGCCACTCCGCCGCTTGCTCCTAGGGAACCCCCTGACGAAGCCCCACTCCACGCTGATGGGCTGCCCAGCCAGCTCTGACCCGTTCAAACCTTCCATGGCCGCCTTTGTAGGTCTCGTACTCCACCAGAGCGCTGCCCTTGAGGTAGCCGGTGCTCCGGGCCAGGTTGAGGTGCAGGCTCTTGATCTCACCGTACTCGGCAAACTTGTGGTGAATGTCATTCCTCCTCGGTGGCTTCCTCGTGGACCCAGGTCGCAAACAGGATCCACCCCTCCACCGAGCGTTGAGGGCTCGCCTTGTCGCCGTCTTACGGAGTCATGGTCTTCTCGCAGCCTGGACCGAGCGTCTTCCTCTGAGCCAAATCCTCGCCCCTTCTTCTTTGCCTTCAGTTTTGTGGATACTTTCGGCGTCAATGGCGAAGTCCTCACCGCCCGCCTCATGGAAGTCCAGCAGAAGATGGGTGACGTTTTGGGTCTAAAAAACTCAGCAGGTCAGGCAGCATCTCAGGAGAGAAGGAATGGGCGACGTTTCAGGTCGAGACCCTTCTTCAGACTGAAGAAGGGTCTTGACCCGATAAGTCACCCATTCCTTCTCTCCCGAGATGCTGCCTGACCCGCTGAGTTACTCCAGCATTTTGTGTAGGCCCGGGCCCCGCCTAACGGAGGTTGCGTAGCAACCCTCCTCCCGGCCCGGGCGGCCGCCATTGGTGGAGCGGGAGCACGTGACCACTGGCTGGGTGAGGTCACGTGGGGCGCAGGGCGGTGACGTCACCTTGTCCCGATTCGGATGGGAGGAAGTTGGCAACCCTACCCGAACTACAACCCCGACATGCCGCAATAAATGCCGCTCGCCCTCCATACAACGATTGACAATGCAAATCCACCCACGGGCCGGATTGGATTGGCCGTATCCAGCCCATAGCCGGTAGCTTGACATCCCTGTGGTAGAGAATCATAGAAAATTAGCCTCCACATAAAAAATCCATGATTCATTTAATCTCACGTAAAGCTTGAGACAGAGGGTGATGAATCTGTGGAATTCATTGCGACAGAAGCCTCTGGAGGTCGTTATTGGGTCATAAGGTCATAAGTGATAGGAGCAGAATTAGGCCGTTCGGCCCATCAAGTCTACTCCGCCATTCAATCATGGCTGATCTATCTCTCCCTCCCAACCCCATTCTCCTGCCTTCTCCCCATAACCCCTGACACCCGCACTAATCAAGAATTTACCTGTCTCTGCCTTAAAGATATCTATTGATGGCCTCCACAGCCTTCTGTGGCAAAGAATTCCATGAATTCACTGCCCTCTGACGAAATAAATTCCTCCTCATCTTCCTAAAGGAACGTCTTTTAATTATGAGACTATGACCTCTGGGCCTAGACTCTCCCACTAGTGGAAACATCCTCTCCACATCCACTCTACCCAAGCCTTTCACTATTCAACTTGGACTAGTGACGTTTCAGGTCAGGACCCTTCTCAACTTCTTCTGAAGAAGAACCTGACCCGAAACGTCACCTGTCCATGTTCTCCAGAGACGCTGGCTGTCCAGCTGAGTTACTGCAACACTTTGTGCCAATCTTTGGTATAAACCTTTCTGCCGTTCCTTTTTATTTCATATTCTCCCAAACCTTTCCTACCCATCTGTCCAAATCCCTTTTCAATATCATAGTTACACTTCCAAAGATAGACACAAAATGCTGGAGTAACTCAGCGGGACAGGCCACATCTCTGGAGAGAAGGAATGGGTGACCCATTCCTTTTCTCCAGTTGCTGCCTGTCCCGCTGAGTTACTCCAGCATTTTGTGTCTATCTTTGGTGTAACTCAGCATCTGCAGTTCCTTCCTACACATAGTTAAACTTCCTCTGGCAAAACATTCATGTACGCAACCACTCTCTAAAAAAGTTTCCCCTCAGGACCACTGTAAATCTCTTTCCTCTCACCTTAAACCTATGCCCTCTATTATGTAATATTAATGTAACGTAATAATTTTCTTACACCCTCTATTATGTAATATTATTTGCAGTCTTTTTGTATTGATATTACTGTGACATTCGTTTGGATTTTAATACTTTTTAAAAATTGGTTCAGTTTTGTGCTGCTCTTTGAACCGTTATTAATTTGTTGATTTAAAAAAATTCTTATTCTATATCAGTGCTGCCCATTGAGCTGTCAGTCTTGGTTCAGTCAAAAGTGTTTAATTGTCATGTTGACGAACAGTATAATGAAGTTCTTGCTGCAGCATTACAATCTTTAAACACAATACATATAGATAATATATAATAAACAAAAATTCAATAAATTGAGGTTGGGCAGGCGAGGACTTTATTCCTTGGAGCGCAGGAAGTTGAGGCGTGATCTTTGAGGTGTGTAAGATCATGAGGAGAATAGGTTGGGTGAATGCACAGAGCATTTTACCTAGAGTCGGGAATCAAGATCCAGAGGACATGTTTAAGATGAGGGAAGAAAGATTTAATAGGAGGCAGTGGAGGCCAATTCTCTGAATGCATTCAAGAGAGAGCTAGACAGAGCTCTTAAGGAGAGCGGAGTCAGTGGGTATGGGGAGAGGGCAGGAACGGGGTACTGATTGAGATGATCAGCCATGATCACATTGAATGGCGGTGCTGGCTCGAAGGGCCGAATGGCCTACTCCTGCACCTATTGTCAATTGAACCCGAGGGGCAACTTTTTCACATAGAGCGGTGGGCATATGGATTGATTTGTCAGAGGACATAGTTGATGCAGGTTCTATAGAAACATTTAAAAGACTTTAGACAGATGCATGAATAGGAAAGGTTTAGAGGGATATGGGCCATGCACAGGCAGGTGGGACGAGTGTAGATGGGGCAAGATAGACACAAAGTTGGAGTAACTCAGCGGGTCAGACAGTATCTCTGGAGAAAAGGAATTGATGATGTTTCGGGTCGAGACCCTTCTTCAAACCCTTCCTCGGTAGGTGGGGCATCTCGGTCAAGATGGACAAGTTGAGCCCAAGGGCTTGTTTCCATGCTGTTTGACAGCAACTATGACTCTAAATTCACTGGAATTTATGAGGATGAGAGGGGATCTTATAGAAACATAAAATTCTACTATGTCCTCTGACAGATCAATCCATATGCCCACCGTTCTATGTGAAAAATTTGCCCTTCAGGTTCAATAGACAATAGGTGCAGGGATTGGACAGGCTAGATGCAGGAAAAATGTTCCCGATGCTGGGGGAGTCCAGACCCAGGGGTCACAGTTTAAGAATAAGGGGTAGTCCATTTATGACTGCGACGAAGAAAGACTTTTTCGCTTTGTGAATTTGTGGAATTCTCTGCCACAGAAGGCAGTGGAGGCCAATTCACTGGATGTTTTCAAGAGAGAGTTAGACATAGTTCTTGGGGCTAATGGAATCAAGGGAAATGGGGAGAATGCAGGAACGGGGTACTGATTGTGGATGATCAGCCATGATCATTATTGAATGGCGATGCTGACTCGAAGGGCCGAATGGCCTACACCTGCACCTATTTTCTATGTTTGTAAATTAATATCCGTAACTATAAGGTTCAAAGAGCAGGGCAAAACTCGCCCACCAGACCTGTGGTTGACATGTTTTTTTTTCTTTCAGATATCTGTGGTGTGGAATGGGAACCTGATCAGACTGCCGCGGAGTCTGTTCATGATCGGACTGGATGCCAACAACACGGTCCTTCGGTCTGTGGAAACCGAGGTGCACTGGCGGCTGAGGAGGCTCACCTTCGGAAACCTCACCTCACTCGTTGACTTCTACACCAGCTTTGCACGGTCAGAGCAGCAGAAATTGCTGCTGAACGACCTGATAAAACACGTGGAACTGCGGTGGGCAGAGATCGCGGACGCAAAGACCGTGGCCTTGTTAATGGTCAAACTCGGACATCTGTCCAACACACTGATGGACAAACTGGAGGATAAGGTACGTGCAGGAGAGAGCTGTAGATGCTTTTTATAAAATCGAAGGCAGTCACAAAATGCTGGAGTAACTCAGCGGGACAGGCAGCGTCTCTGGAGACGTTTCGGGTCGAGGCCCTTCTGAAGAAGCATCCTCCAGCATTTTGTGACTACCCTGGAGGATCAGGCATACAGGACCCGCACAGTGTACGTGAAACTCAACTCAAACGTAGCTGGGATCCATGTACACTGGCACAGCTGGGAAAGGTCAAACGTGACAGGAGCAGAATTAGGCCATTCAGCCTGTCAAGTCTACTCCGCCATTCAATCATGGCTGATCTACCTTCCTCTAACCCCATTCTCCTGCCTCCTCCTCATAATCCCCCAACACCCAGTTACTCAAGCACTTTGTGCCCTTTTGCTCCACGTTGTGGTTAACGTTGTGTCCAAGAGGTTTAGGTTTATTATTGTCACCTGTACCGAGGTACTGTGAGAAGCTTTGTTTTCCATGCAATCCAATTAAATCGGATACCACCATACATAAATATAATCAAGCCAAACTCAAGTACAATCGAAGAGCAAAGGTGGCGCGGCGGTAGAGTTGCTGCCGAACAGCGCCACAGACCCGGATTCCATCCCGACTACGGGTGCTGTCTGTGCGGAGTTTGTACGTTCTCCCTGTGACCTGCGCGGGTTTTCACCAAGATCCTCGGTTTCCTCCCGCACACCAAAGACGTTCAGGTTTAGACAATAGACAATAGGTGCAGGAGGAGGCCATTCGGTCCTTCGAGCCAGCACCGCCATTCAATGTGATCATGGCTGATCATTCTCAATCAGTACCCCGTTCCTGCCTTCTCCCCATACCCCCTGACTCCGCTATCCTCAAGAGCTCTATCTAGCTCTCTCAGAGAATTGGCCTCCACTACCTTCTGAGGCAGAGAATTCCACGGATTCACAACTCTGACTAAAAAGGTTTTTCCTCATCTCAGTTCTAAATGGCCTACCCCTTATTCTTAAACTGTGGCCCCTTGTTCTGGACTCCCCCAACATTGGGAACATGTTTCCTGCCTCTAACGTGTCCAACCCCTCAATAATCTTATACGTTTCGATAAGATCTCCTCTCATCCTTCTAAATTCCAGTGTATACAAGCCTAGGGTTTGTATGTTAATTGGCTTGGTGTAAGTGTAAAATTGTCCCCAGTGTGTGTAGGATAGTGTTAATGTGTGGGGTTCGCCGGTTGGCCCGGACTCAGAGTCGAAGGGCCTGTTTCCGTACTGTATCACTAAACTAAACTAAAAGCAAAGGGGAAGACACAGAGTGGAGAGTGTCGTAGTGCACCAGTGCCAGAGACAATCGGATGGTAGTAGATCCTCCTGTGGAACCAGCACACAGGCAATCGCCATGCCCCGGTGCCATCTTGCTTGTTGTTCCACTGTTCTAGTGTCTGATAGTTGCTCTGAAGAAGCTTCCCGATGGTAGGAGTGAAATAAGGGAGCGGCCTGGCTGGTGTGGATATTTGTTGACACTGTCTGCAAGGATAGGACACAACAAAAGCTATTCACGGTACCTCTGCACACGTGACAATAAACTAAACTCAACCAACTAGCACCTACTACAGATCTTTTTGATGGCGAGGAGGTCGGTACCCGTGATAGACCACACGTGACGTTTCGGGTCGAGACCCTTCTTTAGACTCGACCCGAAACGTCACCCATTCCTTCTCTCCAGAGACGCTGCCTGTCCCGCTGAGTTACTCCAGCATTTTGTGTGTATCTTCAGTGTGAACCAGCACCTGCAGTTCCTTCCTACACATGAGTTGTTCACTCCTGGTCCCAATCTACCTGCTTTCTACTGAATGTAAAGATCCCAGGGCTCTTTAGAAAATAGACAATAGGTGCAGGAGGAGGCCATTCGGCCCTTCGAGCCAGCACCACCATTCAATGTGATCATGGCTGATCATTCTCAATCAGTACCCCGTTCCTGCCTTCTCCCCATACCCCCTGACTCCGCTATCCTTAAGAGCTCTATCTAGTTCTCTCTTGAATGCATTCAGAGACTTGGCCTCCACTGCCTTCTGTAGGAAGAGCAGAGTGCTCCTCCCATTGCCCACTGTTTCTACGCTGTGTGACTCAGTGACTATTATTTGTTCTCTATATATTTAGTGATACACCGCTGAAACAGGCCCTTCGGCCCACCAAGTCCACACTGACCAGCGATCACCGCACACCAACACTGTCCTTCACACACTGGGACAATTTACATTTATACCAATCCAATTAACCGACAAACCTGTGCGTCTTTGTTTGGAGTGTGGGAGGAAACTGGAGCATTCCGGAGAAAACCGACGCGGTCACGGGGAGAACGTACAAACTCCGCACAGACAGTATCCCTAGTCGGAGGTATTTATTTCACAAAATGCTGGAGTAACTAAGCAGGTCAGGCAGCATCTCCTGAGATTCTGCCTGTCCTGCTGAGTTACTCCAGCATTTTGTGAAATAAATACCTTCGATTTGTACCAGCATCTGCAGTTATTTTCTTACGTATCCCTATTCGGGATCAAACCTGGGTTTCTGGCGCTTTAAGGCAGCAACTCTACCCCTGCGCCAGTGTGCCAAATCAGTGGATATTTTTAAGGCAGAGATAGACAAATTCTTGATTAGAACGGGTGTCAAGTGTTATGGGAAGAAGGCAGGAAAATGGGATTAGGAGGCAGAGATCAGCCATGATTGAATGGCGGAGTGGACTCGACGGGCTGAATGGCCTAATTCTACTCCTATAACTTGTGAACTTGTGCCGCTCGAGTCTTCTGAGTCTGTACAGAATATGTACTTTCACTGCACGTATATATATATATATATGTGCCATTTTATGTTTCAGTGCTTGGAACTGGCTGAACACTTCACTCCTGATGACACAAGGAAAGTGATGCTGGCCTTGGCAGCACAGAGTCACCGCTCCGTTCCCCTGCTCCGCGCCCTCTCCTACCACTTCATGCAGAAGCACCTGGACCTGAAGACCGGCGTGCTGATTGACATGGCTTATGCCTATGGTTAGTGCAAATTCACGGACGGTGCAGCACCCAAACTAAACCAGCCACGAGGGAAACATCCCTCATGAGGCTAACGATAGTACACACAACGCTGGAGTAACTCAGTGGGTCCGACAGCATCTCTGGGGAAAAGGCATTGGCGACGTTTCGGTTCGAGATTCTTCTTCAGACTGGTAGTCAGGGGAGTGGGAAACGAGAGATGGAGACGGTGATATAGAGAGATATAGAACAAATGAATGAAGGATATGGGAAAAAGTAATGGTGATAAAGGAAACGGGCCGTTGTTAGCTGTGTGCTAGGTGAAAACAAGCTGCAGACAATGAGACTCATCAAGACGACTTTGAAACTGGTACAGCAACTCGGGTGCGGGAGGGACGGAGAGAGAAGATAGTTTCAGCTGTTATCAGGCAAATGAACCATCCTACCGCAACCAGAGAGCAGTGCTGAACTACTATCTACCTCATTGGTGACACTCGGACTATCCTTGATCGGACTTGATGAAGGGATTAAAAGTACCATTAGCAAATTTGCCGATGATACAAAGCTAGGTGGCAGTGTGAACTGTGAGGAAGATGCTATGAGGTTGCAGGGTGACTTGGACAGGTTGTGTGAGTGGGCGGATGCATGGCGGATGCATGGCAGATGCAGTTTAATGTGGATAAGTGTGAGGTTATCCACTTTGGTGGTAAGAATAGGAAGGCAGATTTGAATGGTGTCAAGTTAGGAAAAGGGGACGTACAACGTGATCTGGGTGTCTTAGTGCATCAGTCACTGAAAGGAAGCATGCAGGTACAGCAGGCAGTGAAGAAAGCCAATGGAATGTTGGCATTCATAACAAGAGGAGTTGAGTATAGGAGCAAAAAGATCCTTCTGCAGTTGTACAGGGCCCTAGTGAGACCGCACCTGGAGTACTGTGTGCAGTTTTGGTCTCCAAATTTGAGGAAGGATATTCTTGCTATTGAGGGCGTGCAGCGTAGATTTACTAGGTTAATTCCCGGAATGGCGGGACTGTCATATGTTGAAAGACTGGAGCGACTAGGTTTGTATACACTGGAATTTAGAAGGATGAGAGGGGATCTTATCGAAACGTATAAGATTATTAAGGGGTTGGACATGTTAGAGGCAGGAAACATGTTCCCAATGTTGGGGGAGTCCAGAACCAGGGGCCACAGTTTAAGAATAAGGGGTAGGCCATTTAGAACAGAGATGAGGAAAAACTTTTTTAGTCAGAGAGTTGTGAATCTGTGGAATTCTCTGCCTCAGAGGGCAGTGGAGGCCAATTCTCTGAATACATTCAAGAGAGAGCTAGATAGAGCTCTTAAGGATAGCAGAGTCAGGGGGTATGGGGAGAAAGCAGGAACGGGGTACTGATTGAGAATGATCAGCCATGATCACATTGAATGGCGGTGCTGGCTCGAAGGGCCGAATGGTCTACTCCTGCACCTATTGTCTATTGTCTATTGACTCTGCTGGCTTTACCTTGCACTAATCGTTATTCCCTTATCATGTACACTGTAAATGGCTCGATTGTAATCATGTATTGTCTTTCCGCTGATGAGATAGCACGCAGCAAAAGCTTTTCACTGTACCTCAGTACATGTGACAATAAACTAAACTGAAACTAAGAGGGGATGCCTCTCTCCCCCACCCAAGTCATACCAGCTTCAAAGTCGTCTTGTTGAGTCTCATTGTCTGTAATTCGTTTTCACCTAGTCCACAGCTAACAATGGCCTGTTTCCTTTATCATTGTTACTTGTTTGCATATCTTTCATTTATTCTATATCTCTCTACATCACCGTCTATGTCTCTCGTTCCCCTTTCCCCTGACTCTCAGTCTGAAGAAGGGTCTCAACCCGAATCGTCGCCTAATCCTTTTCTCCTGAGATGCTGCCTGACCCGCTGAGTTACCCCAGCTTTTTGTGTCTATCTTTGACTTAAACCAGCATCTGCAGTTCCTTCCTGCGCATTCCTTTTGAGGCTCTTTGCTTTCTGCTCAATAGGTAGAAAGAAAACTTTGCAGACACAGGAAACCCTAAAACAAAATCAAAACCATGGAGCGGCTTACAAAGTCCATCAGCTATTTGCATTCAAATGAAAAATATATAAGATAAAGTTCTTTTTTTTGTTTCAGAGCTTGCATCACTTTAGGTTTAAATACTGGATGATCACTCTAGATATTATTGGCAACTAGGAGTGAATTACAAGTTGGAAGCTCAGTGCAAGAGGGGGGAGGGACTATAAGACACAGGAGCACAAGTAGGCCATTCGGCCCTTTGAGTCTGTTCCAAAATTCCATCATGGCTGATCTATTTTTCCCGTTATTCTTCTCCTCATAGCCCCTTATTAATCGAGAAACTATCAATCTCTGCTTCAGAAATGCCCAATGACTTGGCCTCCTGTCTGTGGCAATAAATTACACAGATTCACTACCCTCTGGCTAACGAAATTCCTCCTTATCTCTTTTCTAGAGGTACATCCTTTTATTCTGAGGCTCTGCCCTCTGGTCCTAGACTCTCCCACCAGTGGAAACATCCTCTCCACACCCACTCTATCCAGGCCTTTCACTATTCGGAGCAGACTGTACATAAAGTGTATTCAGAAGTCACGGCATGGAATCTATATACTAAAACTCTCGTTTGTTATCTTGTTTGTGACTGAACTTCAGCCAAAACGGTACATGATAGCGCGACAATTTTAGGCCCACCTTACTCACCATTGTCACTTTAGTGATAATGCAAGTAGTTTTATTGAAATCGGTGTTATATTTTTAAAGTTATTCACATTTTTAAGTTTAAAAGGAGAGGAGGGAGGGGGAGGGAGGGGAGAGGGGAGGGGGGGGGGGGTTGAGGAGCGAGGGGAGGGGGGGAGCTGCACCAATGCAGGAGAGGTTTTGGCCCAACGGGTCCACTTGGTCCAGTGTCAACTAAAAGACGCACACTAAACGTAGAAACACAGATGCTCGCTTACAGAAAAAGATACAAAGTGCTGGAGTAACGCAGCGGGTCAGGCTGGAGAACATGAATAGATGATGTTTTGGATTGGGACCTTTCTTCGGACTGTTACTCCAGTACTTTGTTGTTGTTTTTTTTGTAAAGTGGCATCTGCACTTCCTTGTGTCCAATCATTTACAGCAATAAAAGCTTTTTACTGTACCTCGGCACACGTGACAATAAACTAAACTGAACTGAATACTGCTTCCCCTCTGTGATTCCTTCTCTCCAGATCTACGACCATGTTTTAACCCGGACTAAGACATTGAATTTTAAGTAACTTCTACATACACACCCCTCCCCTCCCCCTCCAATCTTGCCCCCTTCCTCTCCCCTTGTCATTTCTCCAGTTCCACAGTTCTCCACATTGTATGCCCTCAGGTCTTTGCATTTCCACACTAGGGGAAAAAAGGTTTAGTTTAGTTTTCAGAGACAGCGTGGAAACAGGTCCTTCGGCCCACCGAGCCACTGCCGACCACGTCACCCCGTACACTAGTTCTGTCGTAGACACTAGTTTAGTTTAGAGTTACAGCACGCGAACTTGCTCTTTGGCCTACCGAGTCTGCACCGACCAGCGATCCCCGCACACTAACATTATCTTACACACTTTACATTTACATTTATACCCAGCCAATTAACCTACAAACCTGTACGTCTTTGGAGTGTGGGAGGAAACCTGAGATCGCGGAGAAACCCCACTCAGGTCACGGGGAGAACGTACAAACTCCGTACAGGCAGCGCCCGTAGTCAGGATTGAACCTGGGTCTCTGGCGCTGTGAGGCATTGTGTCTTGTGTACTGTCCTGGCCTCAAACTGCTCATCTCATGATTTTACATACTTCTATTCTGTCAAATACTTCCATCTCTGGCATTCCAGAGAAAACAATCCAAATTTGTAAATCGAGAAGAAATCTGCATGCCAAACCGTATGTATTGGTTCAGTAATAACAGTCTGTGCACAGAGTTTAATGCTGGCTTCCGATATTCCCACAGGAAAGCTGAACTTCCAGCAGACACAGGTGTTCCAGAGGCTGGCCTCCGAGCTGCTCCCCAGGGTACCAGAGCTGGGTTCTCTTGACATCATGCGATGCACAAAGTCTTTTGCCTACCTGAAGTGGCTCAATCTACCTTTGTTTGAAGCTCTTGCACAGGTGACGTTGCAATAATTAACCTGCAGCTCGCTCGCTCTGTAAAGCTGAGACACTAAATGCTTGGGGAACTCAGCAGTTCAGAACGTGGATAAATGAATCCAGGATCCACCTTCCTGATCGGCTAACTCCCAAAGTGCCTCTTGAATTGAGAATGCCAAGACCTTGAGAGTTGACATTGTAGATATGTCCCCATCCACTTTAATGTAAACACATAGAAGGGATGCATTTTAATTTTCTTTTATATTGAGCTCTTATCACTCTAGATATTATTGGCAACTAGGAGTGAATTACAAGTTGGAAGCTCATTGCAAGAGGGAGGAGGGACTATAAGACACAGGAGCCATTCGGCCCTTCGAGTCTGTTTTATCTTTGTATGCTTTGTCGTCATCTTCCCCTTGCTAACAATGACTTATTCTACATTTTCCTTGTTCTCCGTCCTCTTTGATGTCTCGTTGGCACACCTTGCCATCTTTTTCATATCTCTGTGTCTCCCTCTCCCCTTACTCTCAGTCAGAAGAAGGGTCTCGACCCGAAACGTCACCCATTCCTTCTCTCCAGAGATGCTGCCCGTCCCGCTGAGTTACTCCAGCATTGTGTGTCTATCTTCGACTAAAACCAGCATGTGCAGTTCCTTCCTGCGCACGAGTTCTATGTTATCCCACTGGGTCACACTAGGGGCAATTTACAGAGGACCAATTAACCTACAAACTCGCACGTCTCTGGGATGTGGGAGGAAACCCACGCGGTCACTGGGGACACATACAATTTTGCACAGACAGCACCGTTGTTCATGATGAGGCATCAGCTCTACCAGCTGCTCCACTGTACCGCCCAAAGTTTGACCATTTACACGGATCTACATTTCCCTGATCCTGTGAAAAGAATCTGGAGAGAAGGAATGGGTGACGTTTCGGGTCGAGACCCTTCTTCAGACTGAAGGATTCTGACCCGAAACATCACCTATCCACAGATGCTGCCTAAAGAAGGGTCCCGACCCGAAACGTCACCTATTCCTTCTCTCCAGAGATGCTGCCTGTCCCGCCACATTACTCCAGCATTCTGTGTCCATCTTCAATTGAAACCTGTATCTGCAGTTCTGTCCTATACATATCAAAGATCAGACTTTGTTGCAACATAACATAACATAACATAACAACACTTTATTGTCACTCGGCTTTTTACACCGAACGAAATTTCAGCAGTCACACAAAACACAGCAAAACAGAAAAGAACACAGGACACCCGACCCCAACACAAACATCCATCACAGTGACTCCAAACACCCCCTCACTGTGATGGAGGCAACAAAACTTCCACTCTCTTCCCCCCGCACCCACGGACAGGCAGCTCGACCCCTACCGAGGCAAACGACACGCACAGCCCCCGCAAGGCCCCGTGGCCGAGCCGCCCTGGGCACCGAAACGTCCCGCGGCCGCACCGGGCGATGTTAAGTCCAGCGGCCGAGCCGCACCGGGCACCGAAACGTCCCGCGGCCGAGCCGCACCGGGCACTGAAACGTCCCGCGGCCAAGCCGCACCGGGCACTGAAACGTCCCGCGGCCGAGCCGCGCTGGCGATGTTAAGTCCCGCAGCCGAGCCGCGCCGGCGATGGAAGGCCCCGCGGGCGAGCTGCGCCCCGGGGAAGAGACCTAATAAAAGAAAGGTTTCCCCCACCCCCACACCCCACACCCACACCCCACACCCACACCCCACCCCCCCACCACACATACACAGCCAAAAACAGAAACAAAAACCATCCCGACACAAACAAAAAAAAGACAAACAGACTGCCAGAGAGCAGCAGCCGTTAGGCGCAGCCAACTCCTCCCAGTGCAATGGGTCATCTTTACCTTTCGCATATTGACACTAGCATATTGTCATCTAGTATAATGCTCCTCAGTGTCTCACCGTGATCATTAACTACTGTGAAATTTAATTCATCTTAATAATCTTATTTAGGAACCTTGATCCCTCTGCTGAGACTACATTGATTTTAATTAAGTACAATAAAAGTTCATGTCATAGAGTCAAACAGCCCTTCGGCCCAACCTGCCAATGCTGACCAAGGTGCCCCATCTGCACTAGTTCCACCTACCAACACTTGGCCCATATCCCTCTAACCTTTCCTCCATGTCTTTAAGAAACCCTATAGTTAGAACATTTGAACATGAAAGGTTTATTCACAGCCAAGCAAATCAGGGGCTGGATTCTGATGAATACAAATGGATTTGGAGAGGATACTGGATCTCTACCAAAAGATGATGCGCAGAATAGTAGATTTTTGGATGCTGTTATTGTACAAGTAGTTTATTTACAGAATACCATATCTGAAAGTGAGTTTTCTAGAGTCATAACAGTCATAAAGCATGGAGCCAGGCCCTTTGGCCCAACTTGCCTATACCGACCAAGATGCCCCAGTCCCACCTAACTGTGTTTGACCCAACTCCCTCTAAACTTTGCCTATCCATGTACCCGTCCAACCGCCTTTTTAAATGTTGATATTGTGCGTGCCTCAACTAACTCGTCTGGCACCTTGGTCCATATACCCACCACCCTCTGTGTGGAAAGAATTGCCCCTCAGGTTCCTATGAGCTAAATCTACCAGTTGTATTGATAACCGAACACCTATGGTGGTTAAATACAATTCTCAATACATTCGTCGGACTCTGCTTTTCCTTTTCCCCCTGACACTCCGTCTGAAGAAGGTTTCTTGACCTGAAACATCACCCATTCCTTCTCTCCCGCTGGGTTACTCCAGCTTTTTGTGCCTATCTTCTGTTTTTTTGTTTCACTGATCTGAAGAACAGACAAGATGCAGATAATTTAATGTGTTCTGTCATCTTGTTTAGTATGTACATGAGCGCTGTGACAAGATGTCGGAGGTACAACTATGCAACATTATCATGGCCTTTGCTCGTCTCAATTATCAACCAGCCACTGGAGAGGCCTTCTTTGCTCAGGTAAGAATGGTGATTATACGCGAGAAAGAGTGTATTATGTTTATGTCATGCATGACTCAGTGGCACCATCATTTAGTTTATCGTGTACCGAGGTAGAGTGAAAAGCATTTTGTTGCATGCTATCCAGTCAGTGGGCTATACATGATTACAGTTGTTAAACGGTTTAACTCCCCCTCACATTCCCAGGCTAACCTTTCTGTCCTGGGCCTCCTCTGCTGTCAGAGTGAGGCCCAATGTAAATTGGAGGATCAGCACCTCGTATTTGGGCAGCTTACAACCCAGCGGTATGAATATTAACTTCTCTAACTTCAAATAACCATTGCTTTCCCTCTCTCTCCATCCATGATCTCCGACCAGTCTGAATGTCCTCCTGATTAAATTTTCCATTGTGTGCCTCGTTGTCACCTTCCCCTCAGCTAACAATGATCTATTCTCCATTTTCCTTGAGCTCCATCCCCTTTGATGTCTCGTTTTCACACCTTACCCGTCCGTATCTCACGTTTACCTCTCCCCTGACTCTCAGTCTGAAGAAGGGTTTCAACCCAAAACGTCATCCATTCCTTCTTACCAGGGAAGCGGCCTGTCCCGCTGAGTTACTCCAGCATTTTGTGTCTCTATGATTGCAATCGACCGTCCACACAGATACAGGATAATGGGCATAATGTTCAGTGCAAGATAACGTCTCGATTAGAGATAGTCTGAGGATCATCAGTGAGGTAGATAGTAGGTTGGGACCACACTCAAGATGAGGATAGGATGGTCGATGCACTTGGCTCAGAGTGAAGAGGTTGCAATGGTATAGGTTTAGATTTATTAATGCAGTGAAATTTAATTTTAGTTTTGTTTAAAGATACAGCACGGAAACAGGCCCTTCAGCCCACTGAGTCCACAACAACCAGCAATCCCCGCACACTAACAATACTCCACGCACATTGGGGACACTTTTACATTTATACCAAGCCAATTTAACCTACAAACCTGTATGTGGGAGGAAACCGAATATCTCGGAGAAAACCTACGCAGGTCACAAGGAGAACATACAAACTCTGCACAGCCAAGCACCGGTAATCAGGATCAAACCCGGGTCTCTGGCGCTGTAAGGCAGCAGCTCTGCCGCCCTTTTCCATTGAAATAAAATGCTTTTTGTCCAGTTCTAATTCTAAAATTATGTCCATGTGTTTTTAATTATCTTGCCAGAAGAAATAATTCCCTCGTTAAAACCTTACACTATTTTGTCTTTTCAATGTCTTTGCAATTTGAACACCCGATCCCCAAAAATATTCTGGTGAACATTTCCCGCATTTCTTCCAAGTCCAATATCTCCTTCGTTGTTCTGTGCAACTGAGGCATATCTTGTTTCGAAATAAAGGGCATCGTTTGGGTCCCACCCCAAAACACCGCCTATCCCGACCCAAAATGTTGCCTATCCATCCCGTCCCCAGATGCTGCCTGACCTGCTGAGTTCAGTTTAGTTTAGAGATTCAGCAGGTAAACAGGCCCTTTGGCCCACTGAGTCCATGCCGACCATCGATCACCTGAACACCAGTTCTATCCTACGCACTTGAGACAATTTACAAAGGGTTAATTAACCTACAAACCCGCACCTCTTTGGGATGCAGGAGGAAAACGGAGCACCTGGAGAAAACCCACGTGGTCACAGGAAGAAAATGCAAACTCCGCACAGATACACCTGTGGTCAGGATTGAACCTGGGTCCCTGGCGCTGTGAAGCAGCAAGTCTACCTCCACATGCACCTCTGTGCTGCCCCTAGCATCCTCTAACACTTTGCTCAAGATTCAACATTAACATGATTTTTGCAGTTTGATACCCAAATGTCATTCTAGTTATTCAGCTATCAGTCTGAAGTAGGGTCTCGACCCGAAACGTCACCCATTCCTTCTCTCCCGAGATGCTGCCTGACCTGCTGAGTTACTCCAGCATTTACCTTCTAATTATTTATTTATTCACTGGTTGTAAGCATTGGTGGAAGATTCACCTATTATTGCCCACATATAGCTGCTTTTCATAAAGTGTTGATTGATGGCATGTAAAATTATGAAAGTTTTGTATATAAAAATTGTGAAAGGCATAGACAGGGTGGACAGTCAGAATCTTTTTCTCCACAGTGGAAATGATAAATGTAAACCTAAACTTATCTGCACTAACCAGACATTCCCTAATTGCCTAATGTCTTAAAGAAATGTACCGAAGAATGGTTAAGGGTATCAGTAGCAGGCATCACTGCATGGCTTGGGAACAGCTCCATCCAAGACTGCAAGAAAATGCAGAGTTGTGGATGCAGCCCAAACCATCACACAAACCAACCTCCCTTCCATCGACTCCATCTACACTTCACTCCGCCTCGGCAAGGCCAGCAGCATCATCAAGGACCAATCTCACCCCTCTCCCTCTTCTCCCCTCTCCCATCAGGCAAGAGGTACAGAAGTGTGAAAATGCACACCTCCAGATTCAGGGACAATTTCTTCCTAGCTTTTGTCAGGCAACTGAACCATCCTACCACAACCAGAGCGTGGTCCCAACCTATCATCTACCTCATTGTCTGACCCAGTCTGCAGAAGGGTCTCAACCCGAAATGTCACCCATTCCTTCTCTCCTGAGATGCTGCCTGACCTGCTGAGTTACTCCAGCATTTTGTGAATAAATACCTCATTGGAGTCCTTTGGACTGGACTGTTTTTAATCAAATGTTACTAGACTTTACCTTGCACTAAATGTTATTCACTTTATCCTGTACACTGTGGACGGCTCGATTGTAATCATGTACAGTCTCTAACATGAGAGCATGCAGCAAACAAAAGATCTTCGCTATATCTAAACCAAAGCAAACCTGTATCTGTACACCACTGTGTTTTACACATTGGTAATCGGACTGTATCTTGCACTAAACGTTATACCCTTTATTCTGTATCTGTACACATTGAACAACTTGACTGTAATCACCTGGAGTCTTTTCGCTGGCTGGATAGCACCAAACAAAAAAGCTTTTCACTACCTCGGTACCAGTGACAATAATAAACTAAGCTAACTAAGTAAACAATTGGCACCCAGAGGAATGTGGAGTGACATGCAGAATGTGGAGTCTGGTCACTCTCTGTGAATGGTGCTGGTGCATTCACAACTGTGGGGGTGTCCAGTGTATTGTCTTTAAGTGCGCCCTTTTTTATTAAAGATTTTTCTTTTCTTCAGATTCACAACAAGCTGAGCGGTGCCCTGTTGGAGATGGATCCTTTCCTGCTGGTCGATTTGGTATGGTCCCTTTGTACATTACAGCAGGTTAGCCCGCTGTACCTCAGTCATGCACTCAAACCTCAGTTCTACCAAAGAATTACAGGTATGTTTTATTCTTGGAGTTTGTTTAAAACTCTTCTTGTTGGATATGGCAGTGCTTATATACCTTTTAGTTTTAGAGTCAGGCCCTTTGGCCATTTGGCCCAACAGACCCGTTCACATTAGTTCTTTGTCCTACACACTGGGGGCAATTTGCAGAAGCCAACCGGATAGTCAATAGTCAATTTATTTGTCACATACACATAAATGTGCAGTGAAATGAAAAATTACCCGCAGGGCAACAATAAGACCAATAAAAATGCAATAACACATACAATCATAAACCCGCGATTCAATAGACAATAGACAATAGGTGCAGGAGTAGGCCATTCAGCCCTTTGAGCCAGCACCGCCATTCAATGCGATCATGGCTGATCACTCTCAATCAGTACCCCGTTCCTGCCTTCTCCCCATACCCCCTCACTCCGCTATCCTTAAGAGCTCTATCCAGCTCTCTCTTGAAAGCATCCAACGAACTGGCCTCCACTGCATTCGGGGCGGGCGAAGACGCTGTCGCTGCCGCTGCCGGAGCTCCCGATGTCGGCCCCCACCCAGGGGCCTGCGGGCTTCCGACGTCCAGGCGGCCGGCGCCGGAGCCTCCGGAGACGAGTCGCAGCCGCTCCCGCAGCATCCGAAGGCAGCCAGCGCCGCAGGTGGTGAGTCCGGGCCGCGGGCTCTGTGAGCCAGAGCCCAGGTGGTCCCAGCTGGAGGCCGCCAGCTCCAGGTGCATGGCCGGTGGTAGACCGCAGCGGGAACGGAGACACGACACAGAAAACAAAGGTCGGGTCTCCGCTCGGGAGAGACACTTTTACAGTTCCCACCCCCCACCCACATAACACACAACCACAAACACTACATCATATTTAAACTACAATTAAGACAAAAAACACAAAAGACAACGGACTGCAGGCAAGCCGCAGTTGCGAGGGCAGCGCTGGCTCCTCCTCGGATCACCCAGAGGAAACCCACGCGGTCACAGGGAGAACGGACAAGCTCCGCACGGACGGAAACCTGAGGCTGGGATTAAACCCGGGTCTCTGGTGTTGTATGGCAGCTGCTCTACCCGCTGTGCCACAGTGCAGTACTGTACCTGGAAGGACTTTGTTCTCATGGGATATGATAGAATTGAATGTCTAATAATCTATGGGTTAATACTATGAAAATGAACAGAAATCAATCACTAAAACACAGCTTATTCATCGGTTAGTCCTTTCGGATTATCGAAAGGTGAAAGGCTTGGATAGAGTGGATGAGGAGAGGATGTTTCCACTAGTGGGAGAGGTCATAGCCTCAGAATTAAAGGATATTCCTTTAAGGAGGGGATGAGGGGAAATTTCTTTAGTCAGAGGGTGGTGAATCTGTGGAATTCATCGCCACAGAAGGCTGTGGAGGCCGTCAATGGATATTTTTAAGGCAGAGATAGATGGATTCTTGATTAGTACGGGTCTCAGGGGTAATGGGGAGAAGGCAGGAGAATGGGGTTAGGGGAGAGATAGATCAGCCGTAATTGAATTGCGGAATATACTTGATGGGCCGAATGGCCTAATTCTGGTCCCATTACTTATAACCTTAGTGTTGGGATCGTATGTTATTTGCATTTAACACTAATGTGGATGAATATATGTAGGAAGGAACTGCAGATGCTGGTTTGCATAGACCAGTACAACACAACAACAACCAATTTGGCCAACAATGTCTTTGCTGAACATGATGCCAAGGCCAATCTTATCCATACCCATGATCCATATGTCCAAAAGTGATCTGAGCAGAATTAGGCCATTGTCGTGTGTGCCAAGATACATTGAAGTCTGAAGAAGGGTCTCGCCCTGAAACGTCTCCCATTCCTTCTCTCCAGAGATGCTGCCTGACCCGCTGAGTTACTCCAGCTTTTTGTGTCTACCTTCGATTTAAACCAGCATCTGCAGTTCTTTCCTGTACATTGAGTGGTATCCAAACAAATTAGATAAACCATTCTTAAATACAATCACAATGCTGCTTTTCTAAACTAAAAAGGGAGCCAGACCACAATAGCACGCAACCAAAATATGTAGTGCCTCCAAAAATAATGTTGAGACAGTATTCACGTGCCAATTAAGGTTGTGTTATATTTAGGTAAGGACACAGAGTGCTGGGGTAACTCAGTGGGTCAGGCAGCATCTCTGGAGAACGTGGATAGGTGACTTTTAGGTTGAGACCCTTCTTCAGAGTTCCGACCCAGAACGTCACCTATCCGTGTTCCCCAGAGATGCTGCCTGACCCGCTGATTTACTCTGGCACTTTGTGTCTTTTTGATAAACCAGCAACTGCTGTTCCTTATTTCTACTACGTGGGTTATATTACAGTTCAGTTTATGTTTATTGTCACGTGTACTGAGGTACAGTGAAAAGCTTTTGTCGCGCGCTAACCAGTCAGTGGAAAGACAATACATGATTACAGTCGAGCCATTTACAGTGTATAGATACATGATAAGGGAATGTTATCTCTAAACTAAACTAAATAATGTTCAGTGCAAGGTAAAGCCAGCAAAGTCTGATCAAAGATAGTCTGAGGGTCACCAATGAGGTAGATAGTAGTTCAGAACTGCTCTCTGGTTGTGGTAGGATGGTTCAGTTGCCTGATAACAGCTGGGAAGACACTGTCCCTGAATCTGGAGGTGGTCGTTTTCACACTTGTATACCTTTTGTCTGATGGGAGAGGGGGAAGATGGAGTGGCCGGGGTGCCCAGAATGCTTTCAGATGATGCACTAAATCATTCAATACGATTCCTCGCCTTCCTTGTAAAAGAAGGGAACTTGGTGTCTTGGGTAACATTCTTCCAGCAACTGACAGAAATGTTGACATTTTGTCGTGTTGCTTGTGGAAAGCAGATTGACAGCCTAATGTCCCGGAGTGTGCTGCAGATGTAATTTGTTGTGGGCATCTCCGTGATAAGTGTTTGACGTGTGTCGGCTGTGGGCTGCAGTCAAACCTGCGAGGAACAGTTTATCTGTCAGACGCTGCAGTTTATTGTGACTTGCTAACTTGCTTCTACCTTCTCGGGCTGCGGGAGGGAGTGCACAGGCTTGACGGGTGAGTGGGCCGCTGGAGGCCATGCGGCAGCCTGGGGCTGGGCTGGGCTGGGCGCCGCTCCAAGAGGCCGGGCACGTGACGGGGGAGTGGGCCGCTGGAGGCCCTGCAGCAGCCTGGGGCTGGGCCGGGCGCCGCTCCGAGGCCGAGCACGTGACGGGGGAGTGGGCCGCTGGAGGCCCTGCAGCAGCCTGGGGCTGGGCCGGGCGCCGCTCCGAGGCCGAGCACGTGACGGGGGAGTGGGCTGCTGGAGGCCCTGCAGCAGCCTGGGGCTGGGCCGGGCACCGCTCCAAGAGGCCGAGCACGTGACGGGGGAGTGGGCCGCTGGAGGCCCTGCAGCAGCCTGGGGCTGGGCTGGACCGGGCACCGCTCCAAGAGGCCGGGCACGTGACGGGGGAGTGGGCCGCTGGAGGCCATGCGGCTGCCTGGGGCTGGGCTGGACCGGGCACCGCTCCAAGAGGCCGGGCACGTGACGGGGGAGTGGGCCGCTGGAGACCCTGCAGCAGCCTGGGGCTGGGCTGGGCGCCGCCCCAAGAGGCCGGGCAGGTGAGGGGGAAGGGGCCGCTGGAGGCCCTGCAGCAGCCTGGGGCTGGGCTGGACCAGGCGCCAGGCCCACAACGGTGGAGGACACCATGGCTGCGCCTGGCCAGGCCGACCCTGCAACTCCGCCAGAACAACGGGCCTTCAAGGTCAGGTCAAGATCACTGCACTTGCAACGACTGGGACTTGGACAGGTAGACACAAAATGCTGCAGTAACTCAGCAGGTCAGGCAGCTTCTTGGGAGAGAAGGAATGGGGGACGTTTCGGGTCGAGACCCTTCTTCAGACTCACTGGGACTTGGAAATGGCACAAACTGGCGACTGTACACTGTCTCAGGTGAACTACTGCTGTACACCTGTACTGTATCTGAGATGCTTATCCAAGATGTATCTAAGTGTTTATGTATAGTGATACCTGTACTGAACTGTATTTAAAAAAATGAATTTCGCTGTACCTCAGTACGTGACAAATAAAATGCCGTAAACATAAACTGCTATTTCCCGTTGTTCTCAGAAGGGGCTCAGTCGCAGAGAAGGCAGAACTACAAACTGAAGTTGGTGCACATCAATGCCACGGCTCGTCTTGAATGTCCTGAGTACAGTGGTCCCTTCTTGCCAAGCCAGTGCCTGGTTACCTGGATCTCAGAAGGCAATAAGAAGCCAAGTCCAATGCGTACTGGCGTGTGTGAGGCTTTGCAGTCAGCACTCGGGGACAAGGCTAAATATCGCTGTGGCGTTGACACCTCGTACGGCTGGGTTATTGGTGAGTGGCTAAAATCGGCTTTCATTCCTGCCCGCCTGATTCAAGGCACGCGACGTAGCGGAGTTACGTTAAGGCCGAGGGGTAACTTTAAGGAGCAGCCCATGGCTACTGTGACTCTCAACAAAGAAGATAGGCGCAAAATCCTGGAGTAACTCAGGGGGACAGGCAGCATCTCTGGATAGAAGTAATGGGTGACTTTCGGAGTGAGACCCTTCTCTACAATGCCGCCCATCGGAGGCAGGCCTTCACAGATGCGGCATGTGGCAACACTGCCCTCTGACATGGTGGCACAGCGGTAAAGTTGCTGCCTCACAACGCCAGAGAACCGGGTTCGATCCTGACCATGGGTGCTGTCTACGGAATTTGTACGTTCTCCCCGTGACCTGCGTGGGTTTACCCTGGGTGCGTCAGTTTCCTCCCACACTCCCAAGGTGTACAGGTTTATAGGTTAATTGTCTTCTGTAATTTGTCGATTATCCCTAGTGTGTGTAGGGCAGTGTCAGTGTGCGGAGTGATCATTAGTCGGCGTGGACTTGGTGGACCAAAAGGCCTGTGTTCGCCCAGTATCTGAGGGGGGATCTTATTGAAACATATAAAATTCTTAAGGGGTTGGACAGGCCAGATGCAGGAAGATTGTTCCCGATGTTGGGGAAGTCCAGAACCAGGGGTCACAGTTTAAGGATAAGGGGGAAGTCTTTTAGGACCGAGATGAGAACGTTTTTTTTCACACAGAGAGTGGTGAGTCTGTGGAATTCTCTGCCACAGAAGGTAGTTGAGGCCAGTTCATTGGCTATATTTAAGAGGGAGTTAGATGTGGCCCTTGTGGCTAAAGGGATCAGGGGGTATGGAGAGAAGGCAGGTACGGGATACTGAGTTGGATGATCAGCCATGATCATATTGAATGGCGGTGCAGGCTCGAAGGGCCGAATGGCCTACTCCTGCACCTATTTTCTATGTTTCTATCTCCCGGTTGTTAAACACTTTAACTCCCCCTTCTATTCCCACACTGACCTTTCTGTCCTGGGCTTCCTGCATTGTCAGAGTGAGGCCCAGCACCAATTGGAGGAACATCGCCTCATATTTCGCTTGGGCAGCTTATAACCCAGGGGTATGAATGTTGACCTCTCTAACTTCAAGTAACCCTTGCTTTCCCTCTCTCTCCATCTCTTCCCCCATCCTAGTTCTCCAACTAGTTTGACTGTCCTCCTGATTAAATGTTACTGCTTGTGTCCCCTCAGCTCACCATGAACCATTTTACATTTTCCTTGCGCTACGTCCCCTTTGATGTCGCGTTTTCACACCTCCTTAACGCCGTGTCTCCCTCTCCCCGACTCTCAGTCCGAAGAAGGGTCTCAACCCGAAAAGTCACCCGTTCCTTCTCTCCAGAGATGCTGCCTGTCCCCCTGAGTTCCTCCAGCGTTTTGCGTCTATCGTAAACTGAAATCCCTTTCTCTAACCTGCTGGGGTTTATGGCCTGCATGCCCTTGTGCCGTGGGTCGGCAGTGACCTTCAATGGTTCAGGTTTCTCTCCTTGTCTGCAGATGGAGAGGTCCTGATGGATTCTGAGAGCCAGCCTCTAGCCGTCCAGGACTACACAGCCTCGCACGCGCTCCAGCCCCGCGGGACAATGCCCCTTCCCCCCGGGGCCAAGAGGTGAGGAGGTAAACACGCACCACAACAGTGAGAACCTGCGCCTTTCATGCTCCCAAAAATGAAAGTGGAATTACTGAAATGTTTAGTTCAGGTTCAGTTTTAGAGACACAGCTTGGAGACATCCTCTTCAACCCACCAAATCCAATGATCACCTATATACAGACACAAAATGCTGGAGTAACAGTGGGACAGGCAGCATCTCTGGAGAGAAGGAATGGGTGACGTTTCGGTCAAGACCCTGCGGACATGATATACTGGAGTAACTCAGCAGGTCAGGCAGCATCTTGGGAGAGAATGATATGCAGGCAGCATCTCTGGATAGGGTCTGAGAAAGGGTCTCAACCTGAAACATCACCTATTCCTTTTCACCAGAGGTGCTGCCTGACCCCCCCAGGGTTACTCCGGCTTTTTGTGTCAATACCTTCGGTTTAAACCAGCATCTGCAGTTCCTTCCTACAATACTAGTTCTCTGTTATCTGTTTTGCATCCCACACACTTAGGGGCAATCTAGAGTTTACTTTACTTTAGTCTTCAGAGATACAGCGTGGAAACAGGCCCTATGGCCCATTGGGTCCATGCCAACCAATGATCGCCCGTTCTATCCTACACCCTAGGGGCAATTTACCAATTAACCAGCACGTCTTTGGAGTGTGGGAGGACACCAGAGGAAAACCCACGCAGGTCACGGGGAGGATATACAACTCTGTACAGGCAGCGCCCGTAGTCAGGATGGAACCCGGGTCTCTGGCGCTGTATGCCAGTAACTCTACCGCTGTAGAGTTCACAGTATGGTTGGCGGCAACTCCATCACTTTCCACTGAGTGATGTTTCCACTCGTGGGAGAGTCTAGGACTAGAGGCCATAGCCTCAGAATTAAAGGACCTTTCTTTTGGAAGAACATAGAAAGAAATAGAAAAATAGGTGCAGGAGTAGGCCATTCGGCCCTTTGAACTAGCACCGCCATTCAAAATGATCATGGCTGATCATCAGGAGATGAGGAGGAATTTCTTTAGTCAGAGGGTGGTGAATCTGTGGCATTCATTTCCACATACGGCTGTGGAGGCCAAGTCAATGGATATTTTTAAGGCAGAGGTAGATAAATTCTTGATTAGTACGGGTGTCAGGGCTTATGGTGGGAAAGCAGGAGAATGGGGTTAGGAGGTAGGGATAGATCAGCCATGATTGAATGGCAGAGAAGACTTGATGGGCCGAATGGCCTAATTGTGCTCCTATCCCGTATGAACATGAAATCAGCCACTCAGTTTGCGCTAGGCAAACATGAGACTACTCTGCCGCATCACATTTCTCGACATGTCCCCCTGCATTTTCCATCTCCACAATATATCACGGAACAGTACAGCACAGGAACAGGCCGTTCGGCCCACAATGTCGGTGCCGAACAAGACACCAAGACCAACTCTCATCTGCCTGAACATGATGCGCACCCTTCCATTCCCTGCATATCCATGTGCCTATCCAAAAGCATCTTAACCCCCACCGTTATTTCTGCCTCCAACACCCATCCAAAGGTCTCTTGAACTCTACCATGGTTTGGCAGAGTTCTGCCTCCAACACCACCCCTAGCAGCTCATTCCTGGCATCCACCGCCCTGTCAAAACACAACTTGTCCCGAACATTCAGTTTTCCTTTTGATAAACACAATAGAATTTGTTTCCAATTGGCAGTGTAGACCAGACTTGCTGTGTGAATACGTTTTCTTCATGTCAACACCAGCACTTCAGCCAATTGTTTTAAATCTGTACACAATTATTCTTAAAGAGCAGCATTTAATAAGGTGTTGAGATCAAGAGATTACAGTCATAGAATCGTAGAGTGATAAGGTGTGGAAACAGGCCCTTCGGCCCAACTCGCCCACACCGGCCAACAATGTCCCAGCTACACTCGTCCCACCTGCCCGCGCTTGGTCTACATCCCTCCAAACCTTTCCTATCCATGTACCTGTCTGACTGTTTCCTAAACGATGGGATAGTCCCAGCCTCAACTACCTCCTCCATACACTCACCACCCTTTGTGTGAAAAAGTTACCCCTCAGATTATTGAGGAAAAACAAAGCTCATGGTGTGAGAGGTTGACAATAAACAGCAAATAATTGAGTCAGAGAGTCATACAACATGCAAACAGGCCCCTCGGCTCAACTAGCCCACACTGTCTAACATATCCCATCTACACTAGTCCCACCTGCCTGCCTCTAATCCCATCCTATCCATGTAACTGTCTGAATGTTTCTTAGACATTGCAATAGTACCTGCCTCTAGTTCCTGCAACAGCTCGTTCCTTGCACCCTTTGTGTGAAAATGTTACTCCTCAGATTCCTATTAAATCTTTTCCCCTCACCTTATACCTATGCCCTCTGGTTCTCTATTCCCCTACTCTGCAAGAGACTCTGTGCGTCTACCTGATCTATTCCTCATGATTTTGCATACAATACAATACAATATATATTTATTGTCATTGTACAGGGGTACAACGAGATTGGGAATGCGCCTCCCATACGATGCAAAACATTAATTAGATAGTCAACCTCTATCCTTCAACTTGCAAAGAACATAGACAATGGCAGCACAGGAACAGGCCCTTCCACCCACGATGCTAGACTAATCTCTGCTGCCTGCACGTGATCCATATCCCACCATTCCCAGCATATCCATGTGCCAATCTGAAGGCCTCTTCAATGCCACTATCGTATCACCCACTGCCCTCTGTGTAAAAAATACTTGCCCTGCACTTCTCCTTTAAACGTGCCCCTCTCATTTAGTAGCTATGCCCTCTAGTCATTTCCACCCTGTGAAAAACGTTCTGATTGTTTACCCCGCCTATGTTTAGCTTAGATTAATTTAGAGATACAGCGTGGAATCGTGCCCTTCGGCCCACCGAGTCCACGCCGACCAGCACACTAACACTATCATGCACACACTAGGGACAATTTACATTTGGCCAATTAACCTGCTAACCTGTATGTCATTGGAGTGTGGGAGGAAACCAATGATCTTGGAGAAAAACCTCACGGGTCAGAGGGAGAACGTACTGACAGCACCCGTAGTCAGGATCAAACCCAGGTCTCTGGTGCCATGAGGCAGCAACTCTGCCTCTGTGCCACAATGCCTCCACCATGCCTCTTATCGATCTATCACATCTCTCCTCAACCTCCTGCGTTTGAGGGAAAATAATCCAAGCCTAGATTGCAGATACTTTTGTCAGATCTCCCCTGGAGCAGTCTATTAATATCTTTATATCTTATATTTTGGAGCAATGGAAGAACTTTGTGTGTTTGTTAGACTGGGCACCAGAACAAAAAATGCTGTTTTCTTAATTTGTTGCAGACTTCAATAATGTAGAGCACACCAATTGTGCCTGCATGAGAGTACTATGTGCTCTCAGTGCCTGCCGAAGTTCATTCCCATTCCTACATGATGGGGACAATCTAGATATTCCAGAGACAGATAATGTATTGGGAAAAAAACTGCAGATGCTGGTTTAAATCGAAGGTAGACACAAAATGCTGGAGTAACTCAGCGGGTCAGGCAGCATCTCAGGAGAGAAGGAATGGGTCGAGACCCTTCTTCAGTCACCCATTCCTTCTCTCCCGAGATGCTGCCTGACCCGCTGAGTTACTCCGGCATTTTAGGTCTACCACAGATAATGTATTACCCCACAGCTTTTCTCAGGCAACTGAATCATCCTACCACAACCAGAGAGCAGTCCTGAACTACTATCTACCTCATTGGTGACCATCGGACTATCCTTGATTGGACCTTGCTGGCTTTACCTTGCCCTAAACGTTATTCCCTTTATCATGTATCTATACACTGTGAATGGCTCAATTATAATCACCTATTGTCGTTCCGCTGACTGGTTAGCATGCAACAAAAGCTTTTCTTCTCTGGAGAGAAGAAATGGGTGACGTTTCGAGTCAAGACCCTTCTTCAGACTCGCACAAAGGTCTCGACCCGAAATGTCACCCATTCCTTCTCTCCAGAGATGCTGCCTGTCCCCCCGCTGAGTTACTCCAGCATTGTGTGTCTCCCTTCGATTTAAACCAGCGTCTGCAGTTCTTTCCTACATACATTGTTTCCACGGTGTATCTCTAAAAGAAAAGGTGCTTTATAAGTAAGGAAGCACCTTTTGTGGATAGTTTGAAGTGACTATGTACATTTTAATTGCAAACAACATATCTCAGGTTAATAGGGGCACCTCCCGTTTTATGCGTCTTTGATTTTGTGCGATTTTGCAGGAATAAGCTCGGTCATTTACTACCAACAAGTGAAATAATGCACTCAAATTTACACCAGGCAGCATCGTCGTGTTTTGTTTATTTCATGGTTTTTTGAGATGTTCTGCTTTGCAGTTTAGTTTATTGTCACGTGTACTGACATACAGTGAAAAGCTTTGCTTGCGTGCTACCCAGTCAGCGGAAAGACAATACATGATTACAATCGAGCCATTTACACAGATACATGATAAGGGAATAACGTTTAGTGCAAGGTTAAGCCGGTTACAAGAATGCTACAGTTACAAGAGTAACTGTTACAAGTAAAGTCTCTTACAAGAAAAGCTAGTTACGAGAAAAGCCAGTTACAAGAATGTAGCCACAAAATGCTGGAGTAACTCAGCGGGTCAGGCAGCATCCAGGGAGAGAAGGAATGGGTGACGTTTCGGGTCGAGACCCTTCTTCAGACTGATGTCAGGGGAGGGACCGCCTCGATTTTGAAAAAAGCTGTTCCTGAACCTGGACGTTACAGGTTTCAGGCTCCTGTACCTTCTTCCCGATGGCAGGGGTGAATTGAGTGCGTGGCCAGGGTGGTGTGGGTCACTGACGATGCTGGCTGCCTTTTTGAAGCAGCGCCTCATGTAGATCCCTTCGATGGTCTGTCTTCTCTGTGTCTCTCTTCGGTATAAACCGGCATCTGCTGTTCCTTGTTTCTACATGGCATTCTGCGCGAGTAAAATGGATGCCCTGCTAGAACAGCGCGCAGAGAGTTCCACGTGATCCGTTCTGCACGGGCTTGTTGTTTTAAATGATATGTTGCCATTTCCACATTTCTCGTCACCTGTCTAAACACCTGAACATGCCTTTAAATCCGCAGATTGGCATTGGTAACGAGGGAGTATCCGAATTACAAGTCTCGGAGCAAGGACCTGCTGGGCCGCTTTGCCATGTCCCGCCGACACCTGCAGTCTGCGGGCTTCCTGGTCGTGGATGTAAGTCTCCAAACAAGATTCTCTTGGGTGTTTATAAAGCCCTAAATGGGCTTGCCCCCCCCCATATCAAAAACCTTCTAACCCCTTGCTCTACCTCCAGGTCCCTCAGGTTGGCTGACGGGGCTGCAGGCTGTCCCCACGGTCTAGGCCTAAGCTCAGGGGTGACCGCGCTTTTGTGGAACAGCATCCCCCTCCCTATCAGATCTGCCCCCTCCATCGGCTCTTTTAAGTCCAGGCTCAAAACATACTTTAGCGTTTTGAAGCCTTCTGTTGGGCTGATTTTTGTTCTGTGCTGATACCTTTGAACTGGTTTCTTTGTGCCTGTTTCTTAGTGTGTTTTTAGTACCTGCTCTGATGTACAGCACTTTGGTCAACGTGGGTTGTTTTTAAATGGGCTTTGTAAATAAACTTGATTGATTGATTGATTGATTGATTGATTGAACCCCCTCCTGAAGTGATGGTCACCCATCCCTCAACGTCCCAAACTCCACTGGACGCAGAGGCACTGATATGTTGCCTGTAGGAATCAAGGGACTTGGGGAAAAAGCAGGAACAGTGTACTGATTTTAGATGGTCAGCCATGATCATATTGAATGGCGGTTCTGGCTCGAATTGGGTCAGGTGGGGGTAGGGATGGAGAGAGAGGGAGTGTAGGGGTTACCTGAAGTTAGAGAAATCAATATAAATACCCCTGGGTTGTCAGCTGCCCAAACAAAATATGAGGTGCTGTTCCTCCAATTTGTGATTGGCCTCACTCTGACAATGGAGGAGGCCCAGGACAGAAAGGTCAGTGTGGGAATGGGAAGGAGCATTAAAGTGTTAGGAAACCTTGAGATCTGGTAGGTGCAGGCGGGCTGAGCGAAACGATTACCCAGCCTCCGTTTGGTCTCACTGATGTATCAGACTCCACATCTTGAACAACGGATAAAGTAGATGAGGTTGGAGGAGGTGTAAGTGAACCTCTGCCTAACCTGAAAGGACTGTCGGGGTCCCAGGACAGAAGAAAAAACTGAAGGGGACTAGTCCCCACAACGAGCATAAGCTAAAGATGGCTGCAATATATCCCTTGTTTCTCTTTCCCGTCACTTTGTCTGAAGAAGGGTCTCGACCGAAAACATCACCCATTCATTCTCTCCAGAGATGCTGCCTGTGCTGCTGAGTTACTCCAGCATTCTGTGTTTATCTTAACTAGCGAATTTATGGCAAGGACAGTGGCCGTAAAGATAGTGCAAACACATAGGGACTTGATCCGAGGAGATCACCAGACAAATTAAGGTATTTATTCTCAAAATGCTGGAGTAACTCAGCAGGTCAGGCAGCATCTCAGGGGAAAAAGAATGGGTGACGTTTTGGGTCGAGACCCTTCTTCAGACAAATCAATATCGCACACTGAACGCCAACAGAGTTGTGAATCTGTGGAATTCAGTGGAGGTCAATTCACTGGAGGTATTCAAGGGAGAGTTACAGTGCACTCCATAATGTTTGGGACAAAGACCCATCATTTATTTATTTGCCTCTGTGCTACACAATTTGAGATTTGTAATAGAAAAAAAATCACATGTGGTTAAAGTGCACATTGTCAGATTTTAATAAAGGCCATTTTTATACATTTTGGTTTCACCATGTAGAAATTACAGCAGTGTTTATACATAGTCCCCCCATTTCAGGGCACAATAATGTTTGGGGCACAGCAATGTCATGTAAATGAAAGTAGTCATATTTAGTATTTTGTTGCTTATCCTTTGCATGCAACGACTGCTTGAAGTCTGCGATTCATGAACATCACCAGTTGCTGGGTGTCTTCTCTGGTGATGCTCTGCCAGGCCTGTATTGCAGCCATCTTTAGCTTATGCTTGTTTTGGGGGCTAGTCCCCTTCAGTTTTCTCTTCAGCATATAAAAGACATGCTCAATTGGGTTCAGATCGGGTGATTGACTTGGCCATTCAAGAATTGACCATTTTTTAGCTGTGAAAAACTCCTTTGTTGCTTTAGCAGAATACAGAATACCTTCATTGTCATTCGAACTGAATGAAAATCATTTGCCAACAGTCACAACAGCACAGAGCAAAAAAAGAACACGACACACAACCCCAACACAAACATCCATCACAGTGACTCCTCCAAACACCCCCTCACTGTGATGGAAGGTAAAAAACTTCCTCTCTCTTCCCCCATGCCCCCTCCCACGGACAGACAGCTCGACCCCTGCCGAGGCGACCGACCCACGCAGCCCCCGCAAGGCGATGGAAGGTCCCGCGGCCGAGCCGCACCGGGCGCTGCCTTCTCCCCATACCCCCTGACTCTGTTATCCTTAAGAGCTCTATCTAGCTCTCTCTTGAATACATTCAGAGAATTGGCCTCCACTGCCTTCTGAGGCAGAGAATTCCACAGATTCACAACTCTGTGACTGAAAAAGTTTTTCCTCATCTCAGTTCTAAATGGCCAACCGCTTATTCTTAAACTGTGGCCCCTTGTTCTGGACTCCCCCAACATTGGGAACATGTTTCCTGCCTCTAACGTGTCCAACCCCTTAATAATCTTATACGTTTCGATAAGATCTCCTATCATCGTTCTAAATTCCAGTGTGTGACTCATGAAGAACAATGAAATCCTTGCTTGCTGTTGCGAGAATGATGTTTGTTTGTTTGTTCTCCATCCCCTCTCTCTCTCTCTCTCTCTCTCTCTCTCTCTCTCCCTCCCCGCAGGTCCCGTACTACGATTGGCTTGAACTGAAGTCCGAGTGGCAGAAGGTTGCGTACCTGAAGGACAAAATGAGCAAAGCCATTGGCAAGGAGATGGCGCAGTGAGGAACAGAGACCGCATCTGTCCACCGTGAGCCTTGCTTGCTGCTTGGTGGTGAAGGCCGAACATTCCCTCTTGAAACCCATGCAGGAAACCCATCCGCACAGTCAGGGCTTGGAGTGATTTTCATTGTACATATCGTATTTTAAATTAAAGGACTGCACATGTTCCACGGTTTCTGTTTGGGAGGTTTGGTGTCATCTAGTTTATCTGTACGGCGTGGAAACGGGCCCTTCGGCCCACCAAGTCCACTCCAACCAGCGGGCACCCTGCACACTAGCACTATCCATAGGGATAGTGGCACGGTGGCGCAGAGGTAGAGTTGCTGCCTTACAGCGAATGCAGCGCCGGAGACTCAGGTTCGATCCTGACTACGGGCGCCGTCTGTACGGAGTTTGTGCGTTCTCCCCGTGACCTGCGTGGGTTTCTCCGAGATCTTCGGTTTCCTCCCACACTCCAAAGACGTACAGGTATGTAGGTTAATTGGCTGGGCAAATGTAAAAATTGTCCCTAGTGGGTGTAGGATAGTGTTAATGTGCGGGGATCGCTGGGCGGTGAGGACTCAGTGGGCCGAAGGGCCTGTTTCCGCGCTGTGTCTCTAAATCTAAAAATAATCTAATTTACAATTTTTCCAAAGTAAATTAACCTACAAGCTTGCACTTCTTTGGAGTGTGGGAGGAAACTGGAGCACCCGGAGAAAACCCACGTGGTCACGGGGAGAATGTACAAACTCCTTAAAGTTAGCAAGCGTAGTCGGGATCGAACCCGGGTCTCTGGCGTGGAAACGGGCCCTTCGGCCCAACTGGCCCACAACAATCAACATGTCACATCTACACTCATCCCACCTGCCAGTGTTTGGCCCATATCCCTCGAAACTTATCCTAACCATGTACATGTCTAAATGTCTCTTAAACGTTGCGATAGTCCCTGCCTCAACTACCTCCTCCAACGTCACGTTCCATACACCTACCATTCTACATCATCGGCAGTCCCGTTTAGCATTTGGTCTCGACCCGAAACGTCACCTATTCCTTTTCTCCAGTGTTGCTGTATGAACCGCTGACTTACTCCAGCTTTTTGTGTCTATGTCCATGATATCCTCCTTCCCCATCCCATTGAATTTCCCCTTTTCATCCCTTTTCGTGGAGGTGAGGTTCCTCTGTTTTATCCAGCCTCTAGACTCTACCCCCATATCTCTTTCTTCCCCCCCCCATTGTGCATCTATTTCTCCATTCACCTCATTGTGCATCTATTTCTCCATTCACACTTCTCCCCTTCAAGTCATTTCCCATCCTTTTTGTGTCCCATATCTCCTATCCTCTCCCTTTCCCCTCCCATCCATATCCCTCCCACCGGCATTACACTTCACTCCTCTCCTTACCTGACACACTTTTGTCCCTTACATCACCCATCTCCCAATCAAACCTGCCCCTCCACCTGTATCCACCTATCACTTGCCACGATCGACACAAAAAGCTGGAGTAACTCAGCGGGTCAGGCAGCATCTCTGGAGGAAAGGAGTAGATAACATCCCGGGTCGAGACCCTTCTTCAGTTGCCAGGCTACGTCCCGCCCCCACCTCTCCCTTCCAACTTTCTCCTCCCTTCGGGGATCAGTCTGATGAAGGGTCCCGACCCGAAACGCCGCCTGACCATTTCCCTCCACCGATGCTGCCAGATCCGCTGAGTTCTTCCATCACTTTTGTGTTTAGTTTAGAGATACAGCGCGGAAACAGGCCCTTCCGTGCCGACCAGCGATCCCCGGACATTAACGCTATCCTGCACGAGGGACAATTTTTCAACATTTATACCAAGCCAATTAACCTACAAACCTGTACGTCTTTGGAGTGTGGGAGGAAACCAAAATTCTTGGAGCAAAACACATGCAGGTCACGGGGAAAACATCAACATCCAAACTCCAAAGGCAACGGTAGCCAGGATCGAACCCGGATCTCTGTCAGGCAGCAACTCTACCATTGTGTCACAAAAGTGTCTTGTTCAAGATTCCAGCATCTGTGGTTCTTGTGTGTCTGGCCACAATGGGTAAATGGAGACCAAGAAACAAGATTCAAAAGGCTGAATATTTGGAATTCAACGGCACGCCATTGATTGAAGTTCAAGTTTTGTTTGTGATTTTGGAAGAATAAAGATTTTCCTTGATTTTGATTTGTAAAACCAGAACTTCAGAGCCTTTATTCCCCTTCCTTGCTCTGTACCCCATCACTTTTGTGTTCATAAGTGATACGAGCAGAATTAGTCCAGTTGGCCCATCGAGTCTCTCCGCCATTCAATCATGGCAGATCTATCTCTCCCTCCTAACCCCATTCTCCTGCCTTCTCCCCATAACCCCTGACACCCGTACTAATCAACAATCTGTCTATCTCTGCCTTAAAAAATATCCACTGACTTGGCCTCCACAGCCTTCTGTGGCAATGAATTCCACAGATTCACCATCTTCTGACTAAAGAAATCCCTCCTCATCTTCCTAAAGGAACATCCTTTAATTCTGAGGCTGTGCCCTCTGATCCTAGACTCTCTCACTAGTGGGAACATCCTCTCCACATCCACTCTATCCAGGCCTTTCACTATTCGGTTCACTAGTCTGGTTAACGATATCTTGGATCTTAGAACATAGAACAGGCCAGAACAGGAACAGGCCCTTTGGCCCACAATGTTCGTGCTGAATAATGATGCCGTTAAATTAATCTCCTCTGCCTGATTCATATTGCTCCATTCCCTGCACGTTCATGTTCCTATCTAAAAGCCTCTTAAAGCCAGTCTTTCTTCATATGAAAGTCCTGCCATCCCAGGGATCAATCTGGTGAACCTTCTCTGTACTCCCTCTAAGGCTAGAGTGTCTTTCCTCAGATTAGGAGACCAAAACTGTACACAATACTCCAGGTGCGGTCTCACCAAGGCCCTGTACAACTGCAGCAGAACCTCCCTGTTCCTAAACTCAAATCCTCTTGCTATGAATGCTAAAATACCATTCGCTTTCTTCACTGCCTGCTGCACCTGCACGCTTGCTTTCAATGACTGGTGCACCATGACACCCAGGTCATGTTGCATCTCCCCTTTTCCTAATTGGCCACCATTCAGGTAATACTCTGCTTTCCTGTTCTTGCCTCACATTTATCCACATTACATTGCATCTGCCATGCATTTGCCCACTCGCCTAATCTATCCAATGCTCTGTAGTCATTGACATTTTCTTCTGAAAACATTTACACAGTTCACCTTTTTTCCCCCACTGTTGACAGACCAACTATATATTTAGAGCATTTAAAACAAAATGTTTTTCTGATTTATGGTTATTAATTTCTTGAATTGGTTTGATTATTATATTTTGCGTGAGCGTGCTTGCATTTACAGGCCGGTTAAGCTGCAGCAAGTAAGAATTTCATTATTCCGTTATCTGCTCACATGACAATTAAATCCAGTCTTGGAGTAACTCAGCGGGTCAGGCAGCATCTCTGGCGGACATGGATGGGTGACATTTCAGGTCGGGACCCTTCTTTGGGACGGAAACATTGCCCACCCATGTTCTCCAGAGACGCTACCTCACCCGCTGTTACTCCAGCACTTTGCGTTCGACGCAAGATTGCAGCATCTGCAGTTATAGTCATGATGTCATACAGCATGAAAACAGGCCCTTCGGCCCAGCTCGCCCATGCCGACCAATGTGCCCAATCTACACTCGTCACAGCTGCCCGTGTTTGGCCCATATCGCTCTAGGCCTTCCATAAGGTCATAAGTGAAAGGAGTAGAATTAGGCCATTCGGCCCATCAAGCCTACACCACTTTTCAATCATGGCTGATTTATCTCTCCCTCCTAACTCCATTCTCCTGCCTTCTCCCCATAACCCCTGACACCCGCACTAATCAAGAATCTATCTGTCTGTGCCTTAAAAATATCCATTGACTTGCCCTCCACAGCCCTCTGTGGCAAAGAATTCCACAGATTCACCACCCTCTGACTGAAGAAATTTCTCCTCATCTCCTTCGTAAAAGAACGTCCTTTAATTCTGAAGCTGTGACCTCTGGTCCTAGACTCTCCCACTAGTGGAAACATCCTCTCCACATCCACTCTATCCAGGCCTTTCACTATTCTGCATGTTTCATTGAGGTCCCCCTTCATTCTTCTAACTGTTTCTAAAACTAAATGTTTCTCCATACACCCACCACCCTTTGTGTGAAAAAGTTACCCCTCGGATTCCTATTAAATCTTTTCTCCCCTCACCTTGAGCCTATCTATGTCCTCTGTTCTTCAATTTCCATCCTCTGGACAAGAGACTGTGTGTGTCTACCCGATCTATTCCTCTCATGGTTTTATACACCTGTGTAAGATCTCCCCTCATCCTCCTGCGCTCCAGGGAAAAGGGACCCAGCCTACTCAACCTCTACAAGAGCTCACACCCTCTAGTCCTGGCAACATCCTCGTAACAGTGATGTGGGACTCTGGCCTACACATTCAATCCTATTCTCACTTTACAAGGGGAGGTGGGTGGGGGACACTCCATTGTGTACATGACCCCATCTCTCAACCCCCTCCCCCCCAAGATCTTGACCTCCCAGCTGTCTTGTCCACTGTCTTTGTGCCCCGGTGATCAGTGCTAATGCCACCCCCCTGCTGTTTTTTTGTTTAAATACACTGTTTGAATCTAAATGAATCTTTAATAAAGGCCTGAGAGATGGGCAGCCGTCAACAGACTGGGATGGCCTTGCAGAAATCACAGCGCACGATGGATGATGTGTGTCTTTCCATGAAAGAGACCTTATTATTTTGCAAAAACCACGGTACTGATGCAATAGTGCTGGGAAGTGGCCTTATTCTCTGCTGGGAAGTGGCCTTATTCTCTGCTGGGAAGTGGCCTTATTCTCTGCTGGGAAGTGGCCTTATTCTCTGCAGTATTGATCCCAGGCAAAAGCTCTCTCTCCACCCTCTTCCCTCCTCTCTCTCTCTTTCTCTCTCTCCACCTCCACTCTCTCTCTCCACTCCTCCCTCTCTCTCCCTCCTCTCTCTCTTCACTCCTCCCTCTCTCCCTCCCTCCTCCTCTCCCCCTCTCTCCCTGCCTTTCCCCTCTCTCTCTCTCGCTCCCTCCTCTCCCTCTCTCCACTCCTCCCTCACCCCTCTCTCTCTCCATTCCTCTCTCCGTCCCCACTCTCCCTCCCCTCTCTCCACTCTTTCCACCACTCTCTCCTCCCTCTCTCTCTCTCCCCACCACTCCTTCCTCTCTCCCTCCCCACTCTCCCTCCCTCCTCCTCTTTCTCTCCACTCTCTCTCTCTCTCCACCTCCACTCCCTCCCTCCTCCACACTCTCCCTCCCTCCTCTCTCTCTCTCCACCCCACTCCCTCCCTCCTCCACTCTCTCTCTCTCTCTCCACCCCACTCCCTCCCTCCTCCACTCTCTCTCTCTTTCTCCACCCCACTCCCTCCCTCCTCCACTCTCTCTCTCTCTCCACCCCACTCCCTCCCTCCTCCACTCTCTCTCTCTCTCTCCACCCCACTCCCTCCCTCCTCCACTCTCTCTCTCTCTCTCCACCCCACTCCCTCCCTCCTCCACTCTCTCTCTCTCTCTCCACCACTCTCCCTCCCTCCTCCACTCTCTCTCTCTCTCCACCCCACTCCCTCCCTCCTCCTCCCTCTCTCTCCACTCCTCCTCTCTCCACCACTCTCCCTCCTCCCCCCTCTCTCTCTCTTTCTTTCTCCCCCTCTCTCTCTCTCTCCCTCCCTCCTCCTCCCTCTCTCTCCACTCCTCCCTCCCTCTCTCTCTCTCTCCACTCCTCACTCTCTCTCTCTCCCTCTCTCTCCACTCCTCCCTCCCTCTCTCTCTCTCCTCTCTCTCCACTCCCTCCCTCCTCCCTCCCTCCTCCCTCTCTCTCCCAGGCGCTGCAGTACTTGGTACACACCCAGATCCCTCCGGAATCTTGCTGACTTCATCCTGCATGACACAGCAACACAGCGGAGTGCTGTGTCAGAAGTGATGCCAGTGTGGCACTCTCACTCTCTCTCACTCTCTCTCTCTCTCTCTCACACACACAGCTCATCCAGCACACGTTTGCTCTCTCTCTCTCTCTCTCCCTCTCTCTGTCTCTCTCCCTCTCTCTCTCTCTCTCTCCCCCTCTCTCTCTCTCTCTCTCTCTCTCTCTCTCTCTCTCTCTTCCCTCCCCCTTTTGCTTTCCTCTCCCCACCCCCCTTCCCTTCCCTTCCACCTCTCCTCCTCCTCCTCCCCCTTCCCCACCCCTCTCTCTCTCCCTCCCTCTCTCTCTCTCTCAGTCCTACAGCCCTTGCAGTAGATAGAGGTAGAGGTGTGGACAGACAGATAGATAGATAGCAAAGGACACAAGCTGGCACCTCCACCCAAACACGCCAACCCAGCCAACACTGCTCGACAATGCCTGTGAAAGATGCTGCAAATATACACCCAGATTTCCAGCCTAAACTGCGGACCCCAGGTGAGAAACAGGGGGTGGGGGGGGGGGGTGGGGGTTTAATCCTGTTTAACGTTAAGCAGCAGTATTTCAGAAGGGAACGCTGTTTACCCATCTTAATGTCAATTTTCTGATGAAGAGATCATTTTAAGCTGGAGCATTCTCTCTCTCTGTATGTGTGTGTGTGTGTGAGAGAGTGAGTGTGTGAGAGTGAGAGAGAGAGAGAGAGAGACGGACATTTTACATCATAAGAGTCAGAATAGAAAATTGTCCTCGTTTTGATGAGATCTTCATTTCAGTTCTAAACGCACCATTTAAAGATTGGCAGCGAGGAAAACACAGCAAAGCCAAGAGGCTTTTGCAGATTTAGATTTAATAATCTACCCTATAAAGACTAAAAATAAATCCCAGGGCAACCATGATTTTGTAGCTGTTTTTGTATTACATCTGTATTTGTATTACATCTGTATTTGTATTCCTTCCCACACATATTTATTTTATTGATAACTGTGTTTAATCTGTGGATGTTGCTGTGATCAGGTTATGTTACATATTTGAAGCTTTGCAAATACACTGAGGGATGTTCTTATTTAGAAACCATGTTGAAGCCAGATTGAAATGAAGGCCTGCTACTGGGTTTTTCCCCCTGGCCATTGGCTGACATGAAATGCTATCTTGCTGCAGAGATCAGGGTGATACGAATGGTAAAGTTGTTTGCATTCAAGGTCTTTCAATGTACAAGGCTGTGATCGAATTAAGAGCCAGATTCCCGACCAGCCCCCAGTCCCGGTGGAGTGTGTGAGGTTGACAGATTTTTTTTTTCCCGATGTCATTGCATCAATGCCTTGGGTGGTGGGGGGTGAGAGATGGAACGATGGTCCTGTGAATTGGGTACCAAATCTAGGCCCATGTTTCGGTGCAGTGCAGAGAGAGAGAGAGAGAGAGTATTGCATCTTTGGAAGTGCAGGCTTTGGATAGAGTCACACACAGTGTGGAAACAGGCCCAACCTGCTCACGCCAACCAACATGGCCCATCCACGCCAGTCCCACCTGCCTGCGTTTGACCCATATCCCCTCCAATCCCATGGCATGGGGAGGGATCGAGAACAGATTTGCCAGGATGTCGCCTGGACTCGAGGGACTGAGCTGTAGGGAGAGGTCGACACAAGGTGCTGGAGTAACTCAGCGGCTCAGGCAGCATCTCTGGGGAAAAAGGACGGGTGACGTTTTGGGTCGGGACCCTTCTTCAGACCCACCTTCAGACAGGGGGAGAGGATGAGCAGGCTTGGACTCTATTCATTGGAGGGCAGGAGGATGAGGGATGATCTTATCGAGTCTCTCACACAAAGTAGTGGAATCAAAACCAAGAGACAGGTTTAAAAGGGGGGGGAGATTTAATAGGAGTTTGAGGGGCACCTTTTTTACACAGAGCGCAGTGGGTATATTGTAGGAGGTAGTTGAGGCAGCTACAGTTACAACATTTAAGGCAGGTACATGGATAGGACAGGCTTGGAAGGATATGCATACGCAGGCAGGTGGGACTTGTGCAGCTGGGACATGATGGTCAGCATGGGCAGGTTGGGCAGAAGGGCCTGTTTCCACGCCCTTCGGCCCACCAAGTCCACGCCGACCAGCGATCCCCGCACATTAACACTATCCTACACACACTAGGGACAATTTTACCTTGATACCAAGCCAATTAACCTACAAACCTGTACGTCTTTGGAGTGTGGGAGGAAACATCTCAAAGAAAAACCCACGCAGGTCACGGGGAGAATGTACAGACTCCGTACAGACAGCACCCGTAGTCAGGATCGAACCCGGGTCTCTGGCGCTGTAAGGCAGCAACTCTACCGCTGCGCCACCGTGCCATCCAGCATTGTAGCACATCAGTTCCAGAGCCAAAGTCCAATGTCCGCAATGGGGTGGAGGTGCATAGAAACATATAAATTAGGTGCAGGAGTAGGCCATTCGGCCCTTCGAACCAACACCGTTATTCAATATGATCATGGCTAATCATCCAAAATCAGTACCCCGTTCCTGCTTTCTCCCCATATCCCGTGATTCCATTAGCCCTAAGAACTGTATCTAACTCTCTGGAAAACACCCAGTGAATTGGCCTCCACTGCCTTCTGTGGCGGAGAATTCCAAAGCTTTTCCTCATCTCAGTCCTAAATGGCGGGCAGGTGGGACTTGTGTAGATGAGGTATCTTGGTTGGAGTGGACAAGTTGTTTAATTTATTATTATTGTCACGCTTCCCGAGGTTCAGTGGGCTGCAGGGCCTGTTTCTCTGCTGTGTGACTTGATGGACCTCTGTTCCAGAAATACTTTAGTCTTTAGAGACTCAGCGCGGAAACAGGCCCTTCTGCCCACTGAGTCCGTGCCGACCAACGATCACCCCGTACACTAACACAATCCTACACACACACAAGGGCCAGAATCCAATCAACCTCCAAGTCTTTGGAGTGTGGGAGGAATGCAGAGCCCCCAGAGAAAACCCATGTGGTCACAGGGAGAACGTACAAACTCCGTACAGAGGTCAGGAGAAGGAATAAGTGAGTTTTGGGTCGAGACCCATCGTCAGACTCAACCCGAAACGTCACCTATTCCTTTTCTCCAGAGATGCTGCCTGACCCGTTGCGTGACTCTGGCATTTTGTGTCGGTGCTGTTATCTAATTCCATTTAATTGTCCAGAATGTTTCGTTCTTTGAAAATGTCCTTGAAGGATTTTGCCTGACCTCTGGGAAGATGGCTTGGCGTGTTCGGAGAGAGCTCAGTTACAGGAGCCTGTCCTCGTGCCAAACGCCAACACAGACTGCCTGACAGGGATGATCTAGTGAGATCAGACCGAGATGTTGGGATATGGGCCTCAGGGGATGCATTGACAATAGTTGGGCCTTCCTGCCACAGAGACATCCATCTAGTTTAGTTTATCATTGTCTCGTGTACCGAGCGAGCGAGCGAGGTACAGTGAAAAGCTTTTTTGTTGTGTGCTTTCCAGCCAGAGGAAAGACTATACATGATCACAATCGAGCCGTCCAAGGTGTAGAGATCCAGGGTAAAGAATAATAATGGTTAAGGTTCTAAAGGGAACAATGTTAACAGGGAGGCACGGTGGCGCAGCGGTAGAGTTGCTGCCTCACAGCGCCAGAGACCCAGGTTCAATCCTGACTACAGGTGCTGTCTGTGTGGAGTTTGCACGTTCTCCCCGTGACCACGTGGGTTTTCTCCAGGTGCTCCAGTTTCCTCCCACACTCCAAAGACGTGCAGGTTTGTAATTGGCTTCAGTAAAATTGTAAGTTGTTCCTGGTGTGTAGGATAGTGCTAGTGTACAGGATGATTGCTGGTCGGCACGGACTCGATGGGCCGAAGGGCCCGTTTCCACTCTATATCTCTGGTTTAAAATAAAACCTAACATTTAGCACGAGGTAAAGTCCGATTAAAGATAGTCCGAGGGTCACCAACGAGGTAGATGGGAGGTCAGGCCCACTCTCTGGTTGGCGGTAGGATGGTTCAGTTGCCTGATAACAGCTGGGAAGAAACTGTCCCTGAATCTGGAGGTGTGCGTTTTCACACTTCTATACCTTTGCCTGATGGGAGAGGGGAGAAGAGGGAGTGGCCAGGGAGAGACTGGTCCTTGATTGTGCTGCTGGCCTTGCCGAGGCAGCGTGAGGCGTGGATGGAGTCAATGGAAGGGAGGTTGCTTTGAGTCATTCAGCACGGAAACAGGCCCTTCAGCCCAGCTTGTCCATACCGACCAAGATGCCCCATCTAAGCTAGTCCCATTTGCCAACGGATTTGGAGGGTTTTGTGGGACGTGCAGTGGCAACAAAGACAGACACAAAATGCTGGAGTAACTCAGCGGGACAGGCAGCATCTCTGGAGAGAAGGAATGGGTGACGTTTGGGGTCGAGACCCTTCTTCAGACTGAGGGGAGAGAGAGACACAGAGATTTGGAAGTGCGATGAGTGAAAAAGAGATATCGAAGGGGACGAAGTTCAAGGAAAATGGAGAATAGATCATTGTTAGCTGAGGGGAAGGTGACAATGAGGCACAGAAAGATAAAATGTAATCATGAGGATGGCTAGACTGGTCGGAGAACTAGGGTGGGGAGGGATGGAGAGAGAGGGAAAGCAAGGGTTACTGATGCCTCATTTTCACACCTTGCCCTTCCATATCTCTCCATATCTCCCTCTCCCCTGACTCTCAGTCATGGGCGGCACGGTAGCGCAGCGGTAGAGTTGCTGCTTTACAGCGAATGCAGCGCCGGAGACACAGGTTCGATCCTGACTCCGGGTGCTGCACTGTAAGGAGTTTGTACGTTCTCCCCGTGACCTGCGTGGGTTTTCTCCGAGATCTTCGGTTTCCTCCCACACTCCAAAGACGTACAGGTATGTAGGTTAATTGGCTGGGTAAATGTAAAAATTGTCCCTAGTTGGTGTAGGATAGTGTTAATGTGCGGGGATCGCTGGGCGGCACGGACTTGGAGGGCCGAAAAGGCCTGTTTCCGGCTGTAGATATATGATATGATATGATATGAAGAAGGGTCTCGACCCGAAAGCCACCCATTCCTTCTCTCCAGAGATGCTGCCTGTCCCGCTGAGTTACTCCAGCATTTTGTGTCTACCTTCGATGTAAACCGGCATCTGCAGTTCCTTCCTCCACAGTCGCTGCTTCACTTGTCGTTGATTCTGAAGCACGTGGAAGAATGGGAGGTACAGGTCCGGCTGCAGATGGTGTTGCAGCAGCAAAGGGCAGTGGTGAATCTCATCGTCAATGCCTGCATCCATCGAAGAATGGTTCCCAAGAGACAGGCGTTTTTGCTGGGTCACTTTGCGCATCTCGATCACTGGCGAGTGAAAAAAATGCCCAGCTTGGTTTTTTTTTTGTTGCAGCAATTAAATCAGATAATACTGCATATACCTACAATCAAACCAAAAGCAAGTACATTAGGTAGAGCAAGGAATTGCAGCAAATTGTAAACGCAGTCCAGGCCAACACACAAACCAACCCGCCTTCCATCTGAAGAAGGGTGTCAACTTCACCCGTTCCTTCGCACCAGAGATGTAGTCTGTCTCGCTGAGTTACTCCAGTGTTTTATGTCTACCTCCCTTCCATTGATTCCATTTACACCTCACGCTGCCTCGGCAAGCCCAGCAGCACAATCAAGGACGAGTCTCACCCTGGCCACACCCTCTTCTCCCCTCTCCCATCAGGCAAGAGGTATAGAAGTGCGAAAATGCACACCTCCAGATTCAGGGGCAGTTTCTTCCCAGCTGTTATCAGGCAACTGAACCATCCTACCACAACCAGAGGGCAGTGCTGAACTACTATCTACCTCATTGGTGACCCTCAGACTATATTTGATCAGACTTTACTGGCTTTACCCTTGCACTAAACGTTATTCCCTTATCATGTATCTGTACACTGTGAATGGCTCGATTGTAATCGTGTATTGTCTTTCCGCTGACTGGATAGCGCGCAACAAAAGCTTTTCACTGTACCTCAGTACACGTGACAATGAAATAACCTGAACTGAACAAAGGGGGCGATACAGAGTGCAGAATATGGTTCCCAACATTGTAGCGCACCAGTCCCAGACAAAGTCCAATGTCCACAATGGGGTAGAGGTGAATCGGACAGTACCCTAGCTAATGGAATGGACCGTTCAGAATAACAGAGGGGAAGAATCTGTTCCTGAGTCTGGAGAAAGCAGAATGACCAGGGTTGGACAAATCTTTGATTATGTTGGTTGCTTTCCAACATTGAAGTGCAGATGGAGTCAGTGGTGGGGAGTCTAGCCTGTGTGATGCGCTGGGCTGCATCTACTCTCTGCAGTTTCTTGCGGTCTTGGGCAGAGCTGTTCCCAAACCAACCAAACCAAGGAGGAACAGCGCCTCGTATTTCACTTGGGCAGCCTACAACCCAACGGTATGAATATTGACTTCTCTAACTTCAAGTAACCCTTGCATTCCCTCTCTCTCCATCCCTCCCCCTTCCTACTTCTCTGACCAGTCTGACTGCCCTGATTAAATTTTATCGTCATATGTCTCATTGTCACCTTCCCTAGCTAACAATGAGCTTTTGTACATTTCCCGTGAGCTTTGTCCCCTTTGATATCTCATTTTCACACCTTACCTTTCCTTATCTCTGTGTCTCCCTCTCCCCTGACTCTCAGTCTGAAGAAGGGTCTCGACCTGAAACGTCACCCATTCCTTCTATCCTGAGATGCTGCCTGTCATAGAAACATAGAAAATAGGTGCAGGAGGAGGCCATTTGGCCCTTCGGGCCAGCACCGCCATTCATTGTGAGCATGGCTGATCATCCACAACCCGTGTCTGCCTTCTCCCCATATCCCTTGATTCCGCTAGCCCCTAGAGATCTATCTAACTCTCTTTTAATTTATTCACAAAATGCTGGAGTAACTCAGCAGGTCAGGCAGCATCTCGGGAGAGAAGGAATGGGTGACGTTTCGGGTCGAGACCCTTCTTCAGACTGATGTCGGGGGTGGGACAAAGGAAGGATATAGGTGGAGACAGGAAGATAGAGGGAGATCTGGGAAGGAGGAGGGGAAGGGAGGGACAGAGGAGCTATCTGAAGTTGGAGAAGTCGACGTTCATACCACCGGGCTGCAAACTGCCCAGGCGAAATATGAGGTGCTGCTCCTCCAATTTCCGGCGGGCCTCACTATGGCACTGGAGGAGGCCCATGACAGAGAGGTCAGACTGGGAATGGGAGGGGGAGTTAAAGTGCTGGGCCACCGGGAGATCAGTTGCGTTAATGCGGACCGAGCGCAGGTGTTCAGCGAAGCGATCGCCGAGCCTGCGCTTGGTTTCGCCGATATAAATAAGTTGACATCTAGAGCAGCGGATGCAATAGATGAGGTTGGAGGAGGTGCAGGTGAACCTCTGTCTCACCTGGAAAGACTGTTTGGGTCCTTTGATGGAGTTGAGGGGGGAGGTAAAGGGACAGGTGTTGCATCTCGTGCGGTTGCAAGGGAAAGTGCCCGGGGTTGGGGTGGTTTGGGTAGGAAGGGACGAGTGGACCAGGGAGTTGCGGAGGGAACGGTCTCTGCGGAACGCAGAGAGGGGAGGGGATGGGAAGATATGGCCAGTGGTGGGGTCCCGTTGTAGGTGACGGAAATGTTGGTGGATGATATGTTGGATCCGCTGGCTGGTGGGGTGGAAGGTGAGAACGAGGGGGATCCTGTCCTTGTTGCGAGTTGGGGGAGGGGGAGCAAGAGCGGAGCTGCGGGATGTAGAAGAGACCCTAGTGAGAGCCTCATATATAATGGAGGAGGGGAAGCCCCGTTTTCTGAAGAACGAGGACATCTCGGAAGCCCTAGTGTGAAACACCTCATCCCGGGCGCAGATGCGGCGTAGACGGAGGAATTGGGAGTAGGGGATAGACTTTTTGCAGGGGACCGGGTGGGAAGAAGTGTAGTCCAGATAGCTGTGCGAGTCGGTGGGCTTGTAGTAAATGTCCGTCACTAGTCTGTCTCCTGTGATGGAGATGGTGAGGTCCAGAAACGGGAGGGAGATGTCAGAGATAGTCCAGGTATATTTAAGGGCAGGATGGAAATTGGAGGTGAAGCGTATGAAGTCAGTGAGTTCTGCATGGGTGCAAGAGGTAGCACCAATGCAGTCGTCGATGTAGCGGAGGTAGAGTTCGGGGATGGGGCCAGTGTACGTCTGGAACAGGGATTGTTCGACGTACCCTACAAAGAGGCAGGCGTAGCTAGGGCCCATGCGAGTGCCCATAGCTACGCCTCTGGTTTGGAGGAAGTGGGAGGAGTCAAAGGAGAAGTTGTTGAGGGTAAGAACTCTCTTTTAAATTCATCCAGTGAAATGGCCTCTACTGCGTTCTATGGCAGAGAATTCCACAAATTCACAACTCTCTGGGTGAAAAAGGTTTTTCTCATCTCAGATTTAAATGGCCTCCCCCTTATTCTTAGACTGTGGCCCCTGGTTCTGGACCCCCAATATTGGGAACATTTTCCTGCATCTAGCTTGTCCAGTCCTTTTTTTATATGTTTCTACAAGATCCCCTCTCATCCTAAATTCCAGTGAAATCAAGCCCAGTCATTCCAGCCTTTCCTCATATGACAGTCCCGCCATCCCGGGAATTAACCTCGTACACCTATGCTGCACTGCCTCAATAGCAAGGATGTCCTTCCTCAAATTAGGAGACCAAAACTGCACACAATACTCCAGATGTGGTCTCACCAGGGCCCTGTACAACTGCAGAAGGACCTCTACTATACTCAAATCCTCTCGATATGAAGGCCAACATGCCATTAGCTTTCTTCACTGCCTGCTGTACCTGCATGTTTACTTTCAGTGACTGGTGTACAAGGACACCCATGTCGTTGCACTTCCCTTTTTCCTAATCTGACACCATTGAGATAATAATCTGCCTCCTTGTTTTTGCCGCCAAAGTGGATAACCTCACATTTATCTACATTATACTGCATCTGCCATGCATCTGCCCACTCACTCAACCTGTCCAAGTCACCCTGCAACCTCCTAGCATCCACTTCGCAGTTCACACTGGCACCCAGCTTTGTGTCATCTGCAAACTTGCTCGTGTTAGTTCTAATTCCATCATCCAAATCATTAATATATATAGTAAATAGTTGTGGCCCCAGCACCGAGCCTTGCGGCACTCCACTCGCCACTGCCTGCCATTCTGAAAAGGACCTGTTTATTCCTACTCTTTGTTTCCTGTCTGCCAACCAATTCTCTATCCATGTCAATACCCTACCCCCAATACCATGTGCTCTAATTTTGCCCATTAATCTCCTGTGTGGGACCTCATCAAAGGTTTTCTGAATGTCCAGATACACTACATCCACTGGCTCTCTTTGATCCATTTTACTTGTCACATCCTCAAAAAATTCCAGAAGATTAGTCAAGCATGATTTCCCCTTCATAAATCCATGCTGACTTGGACCAATCCTGTTACTGCTATCCAAATGCGCCATTATTACTTCTTTAATAATTGACTCCAGCATCTTCCCCCCCACCGATGTCAGGCTAACTGGTCTATAATTCCCCGTTTCCTCTCTCCCTCCTTTCTCGAAAGGTGGGACAACATTAGCTAGCCTCCAATCCCCAGGAACTGATCCTGAATCTATAGAACATTGGAAAATGATCACCAATGTGTCCACGATTTCTAGAGCCACCTCCTTGAGTACTCTGGGATACAGACCATCAGGCCCTGGGGATTTATCAGCCTTCAGTCCCATCAGTCTACCCAATACTATTTCTCGCCTAATGCAAATTTCTTTCAGTTCCTCTCTCCCTAGATCCTCCGTCCACTAGTACATCTGGGAGGATGTTTGCGTCTTCCTTAATGAAGACAGATCCAAAGTACCTGTTCAACTCTTCTGCCATTTCCTTGTTACCCATAATAATTTCACCTGTTTCTGCCTTCAAGGGACCCACATTTGAATTTACTAATCTTTTTCTCTTAACATACCTAACATAGAAACATAGAAACTAGGTGCAGGAGTAGGCCATTCGGCCCTTCGAGCCTGCACCGCCATTCAATATGATCATGGCTGATCATCCAACTCAGTATCCTGTACCTGCCTTCTCTCCATACCCCCTGATCCCTTTAGCCACAAGGGCCACATCTAACTCCCTCTTAAATATAGCCAATGAACTGGCCTCAACTACCTTCTGTGGCAGAGAATTCCACAGACTCACCACTCTCTGTGTGAAAAAAAACGTTCTCATCTCGGTCCTAAAAGACTTTCCCCTTATCCTTAAACTGTGTGTGACCCCTTGCTCTGGACTTCCCCAACATCGGGAACAATCTTCCTGCATCTAGCCTGTCCAAACCCTTAAGAATTTTGTACGTTTCTATAAGATCCCCCCTCAATCTTCTAAATTCCAACGAGTACAAGCCAGTCTTTCTTCATATGAAAGTCCTGCCATCCCAGGAATCAATCTGGTGAACCTTCTCTGTACTCCCTCTATGGCAAGAATATCTTTCCTCAGATTAGGAGACCAAAACTGTACGCAATACTCCAGGTAAAAGAAGCTTTTACTGTCCTTCTTTATGTTCTTGGCAAGCTTACCCTTGTACCATCTTTTTACCCCATATTGCCCTTTTTGTTACCTTCTGTCGTCTTTTGAAAGTTTCCCGATCTTGCTTCCCGCTACTCTTTGACATGCTCTACACCTTTTCTTTTAGGTTTATTCCACCCCTAACTTCCCTTGTCAGCCACGGTTGCCTCTTGCTCCCCTTAGAATCTTTCTTCCTCTTTGGAATGAAATGATCCTGCATCTTACTTGTCCCGCTGAGTTACCTCAGCATTTTGTGTCTATCAGGCTGTTTGGAGATTTGTACGCAGAACTGGTCTCCTTATTTAACAAACAATGTCAGTGTACTGTCAGCAGTTCAAAAGAAATGAATAGATTAATATTTCAATGGTTCCCAATGTTATCTGTGAGGATTGTCCAGCATTATATATCCTCTGTGTTGGAGTCAATAGTTAATAGTAAAATAAATGTGCATAAAAAATCTTACATTTTGAAGATGCACAATCTTTAAATTAAAATAAAGTCCATCGTTTATAGAAAAGGATATAAAATGTTTATGATAATTAGTCTAAGTTCATGGCACGGTGGCGCAGCGGTAGAGTTGCTGCCTCACAGCGCCAGAGACCCGGGTTCGATCCTGAATACAGGTGCTTGTCTATACGGAGTTTGTACGTTCTCCCCGTGACCCGCGTGGGTTTTTTGCCAGGATCTTGATTTCCTCGGACACTCCAAAGACGTGCAGGTTTGTAAGTTAATTGGTGTCTGTAAATTGTAAGTTGACCCTGGGTGTGCAGAGTAGTGCTAGTGTACGGGGTGATCGCTGGTAAACACAGACTCGGTGGGCCGCAAGGCTGGAGAAAGACTAGATAGACTGGGCTTGTACTCGCTGGAATTTAGAAGACTGAGGGGGGATCTTATTGAAACATTTAAAATTCTTAAGGGGTTGGAGAGGCTAGATGCGGGAAGATTGTTCCCGATGTTGGGGGAGTCCAGAACCAGGGGTCACAGCTTAAGGATAAGGGGGAAGTCTTTTAGGACCGAGATGAGAAAACATTTCTTCACACAGAGAGTGGTGAGTCTGTGGAATTCTCTGCCACAGAAGGTAGTTGAGGCCAGTTCATTGGCTATATTTAAGAGGGAGTTAGATGTGGCCCTTGTGGCTAAAGGGATCAGGGGGTGTGGAGAGAAGGCAGGTACGGGATACTGAGGTGGATGATCAGCCATGATCATATTGAATGGCGGTGCAGGCTGGAAGGGCCGAATGGCCTCCTCCTGCACCTATTTTCTATGTTTCTAAGGCCTGTCTCCGTGCTGTATCTCCTGAAGAAAAATCTGGACAGTAAAACCTGGAATAGGGTGATTGATTGTCTCACGTGAAAGTTTGGAGAAGGTGGATTTGCATCTGCAAGAGTTTGGAAGAGTTGAGTTTAGTTTAGAGATACAGCACTGAAACAGGCTTCGGCCCACCGAGTCCATGCTGACCTGCGATTAACACTATCCTACACACACTAGGGACAATCTTTTACATTAATACCAAGCCAATTAACCTACGTACCTGTACATCTTTGGAGTGTGGGAGGAAACCGAGATCTCGGAGAAAAAACAACCCACGCAGGTCACGGGGAGAACGTGCAAACTCCGTACAGACGGCGCCCGTAGTCAGGATCAAACCTGGGTCTCTGGCGCTGTGAGGCAGCAACTCTACCGCTGCGCCGCCAAGCTGGAAGTGACTTGATTGAATGACGTAAGGTTCGGAGAGTTGCTGACAAAATGGTTGTGGGGAGAATAGTTTCATCTTGTGGCTACATCTAGAACAGAGGTTTACTGTTATCAATAATCGATCACCTGTTTTGGATACAGACGAGGCGTACTGTTTTCACTTGGATGACCTGCTAAAGATTATGGATGCTTGGACGGCATTATCGTGAGCAACTGTCGTGGGTTAGGCACAGAGTGATACAGTGTGGAAACAGGCCCTTCGGCCCAACCTGTCCACACCGGCCAACATGTCCTAGCTACACTAGTCCCACCTACCTCTCACCTTAAACCTATGTCCTCTGGTTCTTGAATCTCATTCGGGGTAAAAGACTCTGCGAATCTACCTGATCTATTCCCCTCATGATTTTATACACATCTAAAAGATAACTCCTCAGCCTCTTGTACGCCAAGGAATAAAGTCCCAGCCTGCCAATCCTCTTCCTGTAGCTCAGGCCCTCGAGTCCTGGCAACATCCTTCTTGGAAGCTTCTGGGAAAACTATCTTAATGGAAATTAAGATCTTCTGGAAATCTTATCACCCACTAAAAGAACTCTTTTCCAAGGAGTATAAGAAAATAACTGCAGATGCTGGTACAAATCGATTTATTCACAAAATGCTGGAGTAACTCAGCAGGTCAGGCAGCATCTCGGGATAGAAGGAATGGGTGACGTTTCGGGTCGAGACCCTTCTTCAGACTGATGTCAGGGGGGCGGGACAAACGAAGGATATAGGTGGAGACCGGAAGATAGAGAGAGATCTGGGAAGGAGGAGGGGAAAGGAGGGACAGAGGAACTATCTAAAGTTGGAGAAGTCGATGTTCAAGGTTCTTTTCCAAGGAGAATGTGTTTGCTGTGTACAATCTACTTATATAAGCTAACCCTCCATCTCCCCAAACATCTGCTTACTTTTCCTGTATCTTTACAATAATTAAACCTACTAAGGGCCTTCTAAAGTCACCCGATAATGGTGGCACAGCGTTAGAGTTGCTGCCTCACAGCACCAGAGACCCACCCAGGTTAAATCCTGACTACAGGTGCAGCCTGTACGGAGTTTGCAAGTTCTCCCTGTGACCACGAGGGTTTTCTCCGGGTGCTCCGGTTTCCTCCCACACTCCAAAGACGTGCAGGTGTGTGGGTTAATTGGCTTTGGTAAAAATTGTAAATTGACCCTAGTGTGTATAGGATAGCGCTAGTGTACACGGGGATCGCTGGTCGGCGCAGACTCGGTGGGCCGAAGAGCTTGTTTCCACGCTGTATCTCCAAACAAAAACGAACCTAGTGCTCATGGTACACACAACACACCATTTATTTATAAAGCAGCATAACTCCCTCACTGTTCCTGAGCTGAGCTTTGTATGAATACCACTCTTTGATGTCTAATCAGTCTGAAGAAGGGTGTCAGACAGAAACGTCGCCCGTCCATTCCCTCCACAGATGCTGCCTGACCCACTGAGTTCCTCCAGCACTTTCTGTTTTATTTTGATTTTCTTTGATTTTCATTCTCACTGAGGGTCATCCACTTCACTCAATTCCCCAAATATCCATGTGGCTGTCTTAAAAGCTTCTCAGTTCAGTTCAGTTTAATTAGTTTTGTCACGTGTACCGAGGTGCAGTGAAAAGCTTTTGTTGCGTGTTATCCAGTCAGTGGAAAGACAATACATGATTACAATCGAGCCATTTACAGTGTACAGATACATGGTAAGGGAATAACGTTCAGTGCACGGTAAAGCCAGCAAAGTCCGATCAAGGATAGTCCGAGGGTCACCGATGAGGTGGATAGTAGTTCAGCACTGCTCTCTGGTTGTGGTAGGATGGTTCAGTTGCCTGATAACAGCTGGGAATAAACTGTCCCTGAATCTGGAGGTGTGTGGGAGAGCCAGAGAGGGAAAGTAAAGGGGAGAGTCAAGTCAAGTCAAGTCAATTTTATTTGTATAGCACATTTAAAAACAACCCACGTTGACCAAAGTGCTGTACATCTGATTAGGTACTAAGGAAAAAAATGAAACATACAGTAGCACGCAAACAGTTCACAGCGCCTCCTCAATGAGCCTCAAACGCTAGGGAGTAGAAATAGGTTTTGAGCCTGGACTTAAAGGAGTCGATGGAGGGGGGCAGTTCTGATGGGGAGAGGGATGCTGTTCCACAGTCTAGGAGCTGCAACCGCAAAAGCGCGGTCACCCCTGAGCTTAAGCCTAGACCGCGGGATAGTGAGTAGCCCCAAGTCGGCCGACCTGAGGGACCTGGAGTTAGAGAGGGGGGTTAGAAGATTTTTGATGTAGGGGGGGGGAAGTGTCCATTTAGGGCTTTATACGTGAATAGGAGGAGCTTGAAGTTGATTCTGTACCGTACAGGGAGCCAGTGGAGAGAGGCCAGAATCGGGGTGATGTGGTCCCTTTTACGGGTACCCGTCAGGAGTCTCGCTGCGGCGTTTTGGACCAGTTGCAGGCAGGACAGGGAAGATTGGCAGATCCCAGTGTATAGGGAGTTGCAGTAGTCTAGGCGGGAGGAAATGAAAGCGTGAATGATTTTTTCTGTGTCGTCGAATTGGAGGAAAGGTTTGATTTTAGCTATGGTTCGAAGTTGGAAGAAGTTGGCTTTTACCACAGCGTTGACTTGCTTATCAAATTTTAATGCAGAGTCAAATATCATGCCGAGGTTTTTGACATGCAGTTTGACTAGGCAGGATAGACTTCCAAGACTGCCTGTTATCAATTTGATGGAGTCGGGGGGGCCGAATAGGATGACCTCAGACTTGCTCTCATTTAATTGGAGGAAGTTCTGTGCCATCCAACATTTTATGTCCTCAAGGCAGTGTAAGAGGCTGTTTAAATTTGACTGGTTGTTGGGTTTCAGGGGGAGGTAAAGCTGAGTGTCATCGGCATAGCAGTGGCAAGAAATGCCGTGCCTTTGAATGATTTGGCCAAGGGGGAGCATGCATAGAGAGAAGAGAATGGGGCCTAGGATGGAGCCTTGTGGAACTCCGCAGGAGAGGCTAGCTGGAGCAGAGGAATAACTGCCTATGTTGATGGCGAAACTCCTATCTTTGAGGTACGAAGCGAACCAGCTCAGGGCAGTGCCATCAATGCCAACCGCGTACCGGAGACGGTCAATAAGGATAGTGTGGTCCACTGTATCGAACGCTGCGCTGAGGTCGAGAAGGAGCAGGATTGCACAGTCGCCGGTGTCGATGGCGAGAAGCAGGTCGTTGTGTACCTTCAACAAGGCAGACTCTGTGCTGTGGTGGGCTCTGAAACCTGACTGGAAACTTTCCAGGATGGTGTTTTGGTGCAGGTAGGGCACTAATTGGTTTAGAATTGCCTTTTCAAAGACTTTTGACAGGAATGGCAGTTTGGAAATGGGTCTGTAGTTGCTAGGCAAGGTGGGGTCTAGGTTAGGTTTTTTCAGTAGGGGCTGGACCACCGCGTGCTTGAAACTGGTTGGAACAGTGCCAGTGGCCAGAGAACTGTTGATAATAGAGAGGATGCTGGGACCGGCTATTGCAATGACATCCTTCAGAAGGGCAGTGGGGGCAGGATCAAGGGGGCAGGTTGCAGGTTTCATAGCGGAGACAAGCTTTGCAAGGGAGGATAGAGTGACGGGTTGGAAGCAGTCCAATTTAGATGAACAGACTAGTGAGACAGCTAGGTCACGGGTGGGAGGGGAAATGTTCATTCTAATGTTCTCAACTTTGTTGGTGAAAAATTTAGCGAATTCTTCGCACTTAGCAGGGGACCCAACTAAGCTAGTACTGGGGGCGGGACATATGACAGAGGTAATTGTTCTAAATAGGACCTTGGAGTTATGAGAGTTTTTGGAAATAAGGTCGGAGAAGTATTGACTTTACTGCTTCCTGGTATTTGAGAAGATTGTTTCTCAGAATTTCGAAGGAAATTTGAAGCTTGGCACATTTCCACCTCCTTTCAGATTTTCTGCACTCCCTTCTTAGGGCTTTGGTGGAGTCATTGAGCCACGGCCGACCTTTGGGCTTAGGCTTTTACATTTTAAGGGGAGCGATAGAATCCAGGATGGAAGAGCAAGTGATATTAAATAAAGAGAGAGAGAGAGAGAGAGAGAGAGAGAGAGAGAGAGAGAGAGAGAGAGAGAGAGAGAGAGAGAGAGAGAGAGAGAGAGAGAGAGAGAGAGAGAGAGAGAGAGAGAGAGAGGAAGAGAGAGGAAGAGAGGAAGAGTGAAAGAAAGAGAGAGAGAGAGAGAGAGAGAGAGAGAGAGAGAGAGAGAGAGAGAGAGAGAGAGAGAGAGAGAGAAGAAGAGTGAAAGAAAGAGAGCGAGAGAGGAAAATAGAGAGACAGGAAAAAATGCCCATCTTGGCCAAAATGCTTTCTGCAGCAATTAAGGAGAATAAGGAGATTTCTATGTCGTAAGTGGATGTAAAAACTTCTACACCTTTTGCCCAATGGGAGAGGGGAGAGGAGAGAGTGGCCAGGGTGTGACTTGTCCTTGACTATGCTGCTGGCCTTGCCGAGGCATAATCAAGGACGAGTTCTGCCTTGGCTGCTCCCCTTAAGCACCACTATCGTATCTGCCTCCACCACCACCCCTGGCAGCGCGTTCCAGGCACCCACAATAAACTTTCCCCACACATCTCCTTTAAACCTTTCCCCTCTCACCTTAAAGCTCTGCCCTCTAGTCATTGACATTTCTACCTTGGGGAGAAGGTTCTGGCTGTCTACCCTACTAGTCTCTCACCTTACATGCAAACTAGACTTGTATTAAAGGTTTTACCAAAACACCATCGACATCCTTGCAGCTGAACTCTTAAATACAACCCAGGAAGCAGGCTCCTGATCTGATATTATCTTCGGACCATTTAGAGCCACTGAGTCTTAAAAAGCAAATGGAAAGGATGATGTTGGACTGCAGAAGTATTACAACATTATCCATTTTCATATCGTTAATAAAAAGAAGCAAATGGAAAGGGACGGAAGAAATAAATATGAGGGAGAGAGAGAGGGAGAGAGAGAAAGAGAGAGAGAGAGAGAGGGAGAGAGAGAGAGAAAGGGAGAGAGAGAGAGAGGGAGAGAGAGAGAGAGAGAGAGGGGGAGAGAGAGAGAGGGAGAGAGAGAGGGAGAGAGAGAAAGAGAGTAGAAGAGACAAAGAGCAAGTGAGCGAGAGAGTGTGGGAGAGGGTGAGGGAGTGAGAGAAAGGGAGAGAGAGAGAGAGATGAACGGAAGAGATAGAAACGGAGAATGCGCAAGAAAGAGAGAGAGAGCTCGTGAGTGAAGGAGAAAAAGAGCCAGAGAGCGAAAGTGAGGGGGAGAGAGAGAGAGAGAGAGAGAGAGAGAGAGAAATAGAGTGAGGAAGAGCGAAAGAAAGAGAGTGAGAGAGGAAAAGAGAAACAGGAAAAAATGCCCATCTTGGCCAAAATGCTTTCTGCAGCAATTAAGGAGAATAAGGAGATTTCTATATCGTAAGTGGATGTAAAAAGCCACTTAATGTGATTGATTTAGCATTAACATTTCAAGATGAGGCATTACATTTCAACAACCATGATTCAGGGAGTGCTTTCTTCGAGTTTAGCAGTGGCTTCTGAGAGGTGGTGCCTTTGCCTGCTTCCAAGATGGCGCCCAACCCAGGCGACTATTTGCGTGCGAGCCACAGAACCAGATCTACAATCACACATCACAATCGCTCCACACTCTTAAAACTCTACCCCTACAGCAACGTTTCTTACTTTAACTATGATTCCCTTGTCACGTATCTATACACTGTAAATGGACCGATTGTAATCATGTATTGTCTTTCTGCAGATTAATCTCTTGATTAGTGAGGGTGTCAAGAGGGAAACCCATGCGGTCTCAGGGAGAACGTGCAGACTCCACACGGATAGCACCTGAGGCCAGGATTGAACCCGGGTCCCTGGTGTGGTGAGGCAGCAGCTCTACCAGATAAGATGGCACGGTGGCGCAGCGGTAGAGCTACTGCCTTACAGCGCCAGGGTTCGATACTCACCATGGGCGCCGTCCGTACGGAGTTTGTACGTTCTCCCCGTGACCTGCTTGCGTTTTCTCCAAGATCTTCATTTTTCTTCCACACTCCAAAGACGCACAGATTTGTAGGTTATTTGGCTTGGTGTAATTGTAAATCGTCCCGGGTGATTTTTGATTTTCAGATACAGCGCGGAAACAGGCCCTTCGGCCCACCGAGTCCGCGCCGCCCAGCGATCCCCGCACACTAACACTATCCTACACCCACTAGGGACAATTTTTACATTTTCCCAGTCAATTAACCTACATACCTGTACGTCTTTGGAGTGTGGGAGGAAACCGAAGATCTCGGAGAAAACCCACGCAGGTCACGGGGAGAACGTACAAACTCCGTACAGATGGCGCCCGTAGTCAGGATCGAACCTGAGTCTCCGGCGCTGCATTCGCTGTAAGGCAGCAACTCTACCGCTGCGCCACCGTGCCGCTGTGAGTGTGTGTTGGATAGCATTAGTGTGCGGGGATCGCTGGTCGGTGTGGACTCGGTGAGCTGAAGGGCCTGTTTCCGAGCTGTATCTCTAAACTACACTGATTAATTTCCTATTTAGTCATGTTATTGATGTACGGTCAGCTCCAGCTTACTAAGTATTAACGCTGAATGGTTCACAATCCATTTAGACAGTTAGATAGGATGATTAGCCGGGACTTCATATAGAACAGCAATCAAACTACTGGACACCACAAGGATCACTTTAAAACCATGTTGTTGGATCTTGATGCCAGATGACAGTCCATATTTAAAACGCAGAGCCGGGTTCAATCCTGACTTGACTGTCTGCCTGCAATTTGGTACGTTCTCCCCGTGACCGCGTGGGTTTCCTCCGGGCGCTCCGGTTTCCTCCCACACCCCAAAGACTTGCGTGTCTGTAGGTTAATTGGCCCTGTGTAAATTGCCCCTGGTATGTGTAGTGAGTGGATGAGAAAGTGGGATAACATAGAACTGGAGTGAACGATGGTCGGCGTGGACTCGGAACAAGGCTCCCTGCGATCATCCCGCACACGAAGGCTATCCCACACACACTGTGGTGTGAAGGAGGGTCGCGTCCCAAAACCCCACCCATTCCTTCTCTCCAGACATGCTGTCTGTTCCGCTGAGTTACTCCCAACATTTTGTGCCTTATCTTCGGTTTTAAAGCAGCATCTGCAGTTCCTTGTAGATAGATTGGTAAAGAAGGCGTATGGTATACTTGCTTTCATGGGTCACGGTCACGGTGGAGCAGCGGTAGAGTTGCTGCCTCACAGCGAATGCAGCGCCGGAGACCCAGGTTCGATCCTGACTACGGGTGCCGTCTGTATGGAGTTTGTACGTTCTCCCCGTGACCTGCGTGGGTTTTCTCCGAGAACTTCGGTTTCCTCCCACACTCCAAAAACGTACAGGTTTGTAGATTAATTGGCTTGGTAAATGTAAAAATTGTCCCTCGTGGGTGTAGGATAGTGTTAATGTGCGGGGATCGCTGGTCGGCGCGGACCCGGTGGGCCGAAGGGCCTGTTTCTGCGCTGTATCTCTAAACTAAACTAAAGGTCGTGGCATTGAGTACATGAGTCAGGAGGTCATGATGCAGCTTTACAGGACTTTAGTTCGGCTACATGTGGAGTATGGCGTGCAGTTCTGGCCACCCCACTACAGGAAGGATGTGGAGGCTTTGGAGTGGGTACAGAGGAGGTTCAGCACAATGCTGCCTGGATTTGGGGGGTATCAGCTACAGGATTGGGCACACATGAGTTAGTTTCTCTGGCGGTTGAGCAGAGATCTGATAGAAGTGTATAAAATTATGAGAGGCACAGATGAGGTTGACAGTCAGAACTTTCCTTCCCAGGGTGAAATGTCAAAGACTAGAGGGCACAGCTTTGTGAGTGGGGAACAATTTCAAGGAGATGGGGCAGGGCACGTTTTTCACACAGAGGGTGGTGGGTGCCTGGAACGTTCTGCCAGGGGGTGGTGGTGGAGGCAGATACGATAGTGGCGTTTAAGAGGCTTTTAGAGGCACATGGATTTGACTCCATCCGGACTGTCAAAGCAGCCACAGCCAGACATAAAAAAAGCTTCTTTTTTTTCCACGAGCAGTAGCTCTACTCAACAGCCAAACGTCGGTAGCTTCCTTTTGCTCTGGTATTTTATTTTATTCTTCACATATTTAAATTATATAATGTTTTATTTTTAATTGTCTACTGTATGTCGTGTTGTTACTTGCGGGCAAATTCCTTGTATGTGTACATACTTGGCTAATAAAATTTATTCAATTCAATTCAATTCGATATGCAGGGAGTGGAGGGATATTAATTATGTGCAGGCAGGTAAGAGTTGGTCTTGGCATTACGTACAGCAGGGACCTTGTCGGCCAAAAGGCCTGTTCCTGTGCAGCACACTTCGATGCTCTATGTTCTAAAGGTTTTAGGTTTAGTGGGAACAGGCCCTTCGGCCCACCGAGTCCGCGCCGACCAGCCCCACACACATTAGGGACCATTTACATTTATACCAAGCCAATTAACCTACAAACCCGTACGTCTTTGGAGTGTGGTGGGGAAATTGAAGGTCTTGGAGATAACCCATGCGGTCGCGGGGAGAACGTACAGGCAAGCACCCATAGTCGGGATCGAATCCGAGTCTTTGTAAGGCAGCAACTCTACCGCTGCGCCACCGTGCCGCGCGAAAGGCTCTCCATTGAAAGCTGCTGAGAGAAAGTGTATTTGGCCTTGGGATAAACTCAACATCTTCAGTAATCCGTGCGCAGGAATAGCAGTGTGATCCGTACGTTCAAGGCAGAGGCAGTAATTGGGTTAAAAGCTTTGTGTGTCTGAGTGCTGGAGGGAAGCTTAATGCACTTCGTTTGATCAATAGAAAGGATTCTATTTCAGCTCTGAGGAGAATGGAAAGCTTTCAGCCACACGCTGGAGGAAGCAAAGTCAGTCCAGTCCTGAGTGTTGCCAATTCCTGCAAATGTCCAGGTCGAAGTGGATAATGGTAGAGATGAGATCATATCTGGCAGTGCAGTTTAGTTTCAAGACACAGCGCGGAAACAGGCCCATCGGCCCACTGAGGGCGTGCAGCGTAGGTTTACTAGGTTAATTCCCGGAATGACGGGACTGTCATATGTTGAAAGACTGGAGCGACTAGGCTTGTATACACTGGAATTTAGAAGGATGAGAGGGGATCTTATCGAAACGTATAAGATTATTAAGGGGTTGGACACGTTAGAGGCAGGAAACATGTTCCCAATGTTGGGGGAGTCCAGAACCAGGGGCCACAGTTTAAGAATAAGGGGTCGGCCATTTAGAACTGAGATGAGGAAAAACTTTTTCAGTCAGAGAGTTGTGAACCTGTGGAATTCTCTGCCTCAGAAGGCAGTGGAGGCCAATTCTCTGAATGTATTCAAGAGAGAGCTAGATAGAGCTCTTAAGGATAGCAGAGTCAGGGGGTATGGGGAGAAGGCTACTGATTGAGAATGATCAGCCATGATCACATTGAATGGCGGTGCTGGCTCGAAGGGCCGAATGGCCTCCTCCTGCACCTATTGTCTATTGTCCGCGCCGACCATCGATCACCCTGCACGCTAACACTATCCCACACACACGTGTGTGAAGAAGGATTTCGACCAGAAACGTCACCCATTCCTTCTATCCGGAGATGCTGCCTGACCCGCTGAGTTACTCCAGCATTTTGCATCTATCTTCGGTGTAAACCTGCAGTCTGCAGTTCCTCCCTACACCAGGGACAATTTACAATTTCCCTGAAGCCAATTAACCTACAAACCTTTCCGTATAAACCTCTCTTTGGAGTGTGGGAGGAAAGCAGAGCACTCGGAGAAAACCCACGTGGTCACGGGGAGAACGTACAAACTCCGTACAGACAGCACCGAAGTCAGGATCGAAGCCTGGGTCTTTGACGCTGTGCCACTGTGCCGCCTCCAACTAGTTATGTTCATAGGTTCTAAGAGCAGAATTATGCCATTCGGCCCATCATGCATACGCCATTCAATCATGGCTGATCTATCTCTCCCTCCTAACCCCATTCTCCTGCCTTCTCCCCATAACCCCATGACACCCGTGCTAATCAAGAATCTATCAATCTGCACCTTACAAATATCCATTGACACGGACTGCACAGCCATCTGTGGCAAAGAATTCCAATGTATGGTCCATGTGTTGCAGTGTCATCTCCCAGGGTGCACATTAGACCAAAAAAAGATAAATTAGATTAAAAAAAGGACACAGAGTGCTGGAGTAACTCAGCGGGTCAGGCAGCATCTCTGGAGAACCCGGATAGGTGTCGTTTTGAGTCGGGACCCTTCTTCGGACTAAGTTGTGCAAGACGTTGGTGAGTCGGCATTTGGAGTTTAGTGTTCAGGTTTGGCTGCCCTGCTGTTGCAAAGATGCCATTAAGCTGGAAAGAGTACAATGAAGATTTACAATGATGTTGCCAGAACTCGAGGGCCAGACGTTATGGGAGAGGCTGAACAGGCGAGGACGTTATTCCTTAGAGAGCAGGAAGGTCGAGGGGTGATCTTATAGAGGTGGATAAAGCATGAGAGGAATAGATGGAATGAATGCGCAGAATCGTTTACCCAGAGTTGGGGAATTAAGGACCAGAGGACACAGCTTCGAGGTGAAGGGGGAAAGATTTAATAGGAATCTGAGGGGTAACTTTTTCACACAAAGGGTGGTGGGTGTACAGAACAAGCTGCCAGAGGAGGTAGTTGAGGCTGAGGACATAGTTTAAGATGAAAGGGGAGTGAAAGCCATTCACTGTACATCTGTTTACATGACAATAATAAACTAATCTAAACTAAAACCATTTAAAAGACTTTTGGACAGGTAGGTGGATAGGAGAGGTTTCGAGGGATTTTAGATTTTTTTTTCGATTTAGAGATATAGCGCAGAAACAGGCCCTTCGGCCCACTGGGTCCTTGCCGCCCAGCGATCCCCGCACACTAACACTATCCTACACACACTAGGGACAATTTTTTTACATTTGCCCGGCCAATTAACCTACAAACCTGTACGTCTTTGGAGTGTGGGAGGAAACCGAAGATCTCGGAGAAAACCCACGCAGGTCACGGGGAGAACGTACAAACTCCGTACAGACGGCGCCCGTAGTCAGGATCGAACCTGGGTCTCCGGCGCTGCATTCGCTGTAAGGCAGCAACTCTACCGCTGCGACACCGTGACCGCCCCAATGGTCCAAATGTGGGCAGGTGGGACTAGTATAGATGGGGCATCTTGGTCACCATGTATGGGTTGGGCCGAATGGCCTGTCTCCCTGCTGTATGACTCGATCTGAGTGCTTGCACTCTGTGATCATTTTAAATGGACAAGGCTTGAATCCATAACAAGAGAGACATCACGTTGAACCGAAAGCAAAATGATGCGATGCTTGAAACCTGGATCAATTTAAAAGAGAGATAGGGGGTCGCAGCGGTGGAATCGCTGCCTCACAGCGCCAGAGAATCGGTTTCCATCCTGACTACGGGTGCTGTCCGTACGCAGTTTGTACCTTCTCCCCACCATCAAAGTGGTTTATTGGAGTCGCTGCCTCAAAAAAGCAGCCAGCATCATCAGAGACCCACACCACCCTGGCCACCCTCTCATTCCACCCCTGCCATCGGGAAGAAGGTACAGGAGCCTGAAAACTGTAACGTCCAGGTTCAGGAACAGCTTCTTCCCTGCAACAATCAGGCTATTAAACACCACAACCTCCAAATAAGCTCTGAACAATAGACAATAGACAATAGGTGCAGGAGGAGGCCATTCAGCCCTTCGAGCCAGCACCGCCATTCAATGTGATCGTGGCTGATCATCCTCAATCAGTACCCCGTTCCTGCCCTCTCCCCATACCCCCTGACTCCGCTATCCTTAAGAGTTCTATCTAGCTCTCTCTTGAATGCATTCAGAGAATTGGCCTCCACTGCCTTCTGAGGCAGAGAATGCCACAGATTCACAACTCTCTGACTGAAAAGGTTTTTCCTCATCTCCGTTCTAAATGGCCTACCCCTTATTCTTAAACTGTGGCCCCTGGTTCTGGACTCGCCCAACATTGGGAACATGTTTCCAGCCTCTAACGTGTCCAACCCCTTAATAATCTTATACGTTTCGATAAGATCTCCTCTCATCCTTCTAAATTCCAGTGTATACAAGCCTAGTCGCTCCAGCCTTTCAACATATGACAGTCCCGCCATTCCGGGAATTAACCTAGTAAACCTACGCTGCACGCCCTCAGTGGGCCGATGGGCCTGTTTCCGCGCTGTGTCTCGAAACTAAACTGCACTGCCAGATATGATCTCATCTCTGCCATTATCCACTTCGACCTGTACATTTGCAGGAATACGTTTCGATAAGATCTCCTCTCATCCTTCTAAATACAGAGACTATTATACTGAACTACAGACTATTATTATTTTTATTATTATTATTATTATTATTATTACACTACTGTGTATGTTTTTTGAGTGTGTGTGTGTGTGTATATATATATATATATATGTGTGTGTGTACTTGCGAGTGTGTATACTCTCGTTAATCATATTGTTTACAGTGTACGATGTTTACATATTCTGTTGTGCTGCAGCAAGTATGAATTTCCTTGTTCTATCTGGGACATCTATCTTCTATATATATATTACTCAATCTCTCATCTTGTTTGTCCTGTAAATTGTGCGTCAGTTTGTTCCCTTTGTTTATGTGTGTGGTTTTCACCCACACGTACACACGATAGCGCGACTATTTCAGGACCACCTCATTCACCACTGCCCTGGGGAGTGTTTAACACAAGTTTCATTCAAATTGGTCATATTTTTCAAGTTAGAGAGACTTTAAAGTTTAAAAAAACTACTGTAATGGCAGTTTCTATACCTTCTCAAAGTCCAACTTCGATAGCCATTACTGCCCGGGGATGGAACGGAGGTGTAGCTTATGCACACACCGCACTCTGAGATAACAACAACAAATCTTCCAAACGCTGTTTCTTGATTAATTGGTCTTTATTAAAGTAGCACAAATCAAAAGAGTAATTCGTAACTTTTCGTTCTGATCAACTGTTTCTTCTTCAAACAATACAGTAAAGATCGTGTGTAGTCGTTACCTTGTGGTCCTTGTGAGTGTAGCTGGCGCGAGTGTGGCAGTCGTGAGTGTGGCAGCCGTGAGTGTGGCAGTCGTGAGTGTGGCAGTCGTGAATGTGGCAGTCGTGAGTGTGGCAGTCGTGAGTGGCAGTCGTGAGTGTGGCAGACGCGAGTGTGGCAGACGCGAGTGTGGCAGTCGTGAGTGTGGCAGCCGTGAGTGTGGTAAAAAACTGTATTCTCTCCATCCTCGGAGACTAAACTGACCCCCAATCTCTATCACTACCCCAGCCTCCTCCCCTATAGACACTCCCCATTACGTATCAAATCACACCCACAAGCACGCAAAAAAGACGGAAACTAGAAATATTAAACATGGCCATAATACAATAACAGTAACTAATTGAAGCCTAAATGGCTCCTACAATCACCTTAGTAAACCGATTGCTTGCCGTGTTCAGCATGTCATCACAATGGGACCCGCCCGAGTGACGGCCAATGAGGAGGGGTGCACGATGACCGCCCACGGTGGCAGCACACGTCAGAGTGACGGGAATGGCCGAAGAGCTGCCGCTGGCTTTTATATACGTGCTCCCCCCCCCCCCCCCCCCCCCCACCAGGAGGATCGGCGCCCGGCCCGCAGCGCGTTTGATGTCACAAGGGGAACCCAACGGCTCTGCGCCTGCACAGTTGTGGGGGGAGGGGAGGGGAAGGGTGGGGGTGGGGGGGAGGGGAGGTGTGAGGGGGAGTGGGGGGGGGTTGGGGGGAGTGGGGAGGGTGCTAGACCAATGCAGGAGAGGCTTTGGGTCCACGGCTTGCTCTGGCTGCACAGAGCTGGGGTGAGTGCCGCTCTCTCCCCTTCCCTCTCCCCCCTCACCCACCCACGACCCCCTCCCACGACACTACCCGCCTGGCAGTGGGCTTCATCAGTTGGAGAGGGTTGATTAGTACGGGTGTCAGGGGTTACGGGGAGAAGGCAGGAAAATGGGGTTAGGAGGGAGAGATAGATCAGCCATGATTGAATGGCGGTTTAGACTTGATGGGCCGAATGGCCTAATTTTGCTCCTGTTACGTATGACCATATGATCTGTAAACTTACTAACCAAGCCTTCATTCTCATCCAAATCATTGATCTCAACCCCAAACAGCAATGGACTCAGCACCGAACCTGAGGCACAGCTCTAGTCACCACTAGTCCCAGGTTATGTTCTCTGCTCTTACAGAAATGTGAGATAAGTGGTTCAGGTTTACAGCACAGAGAACAAGACAACGTAGGCAAGGGGACACAAAGAACTCCAGATGCTAGTTTACAAAAAAAGACTTAGCAAAAGGACAAACATAAGCACGGCACGGTGGCGCAGCGGTAGAGTTGCTGCCTCATAGCGCCAGAGACCCGGGTTCCATCCTGACTACGAGTGCTATCTGTAAGGAGTTTGTACGTTCTCCCCGTGTTCGTGTGGGTTTTCTCCGGGTGCACCGGTTTCCTCCCACACTCCAAAGACGCGCAGGTTTGTAGGTTAATTGGCTTCGGTAAAAATTGTAACTTGTTCCTAGTGTGTGTAGGATAGTGTTGATGTATGGGAAATGCTGTGAACATGGTCCTGTTTCCATGCTGTATCTCTAAACTCAACTAAACCAAACAAAGTACTGCAATAATTCAGTGGACACGGAAGAACGGCCCCGGCCTGAAACGTCACCTATCCATGTTCTCCAGAGATGCTGCCTGACCCGCTGAGTTACTCCAGCACTCTGTGAAATGTCACCTATCCATGTTCTCCACAGATGCTGCCTGACCCGCTGAGTTACTCCAGCACTCTGTGTCGTTCCAAGGCTGTTATGCTCGTCTCCTCCCTTCCTACTCCGCTGCGTTATTAATGCACGCCATTTATCCTGCCCCCTTTCCGTGGAGAGGAATGATTTTTGAAATTTCAAAATTATTGGAGAAATAAACGGTGGCGCAGCGGTAGAGTTGCTGCCTTACAGCGAATGCAGCGCCGGAGACTCGGGTTCGACCCTGACTACGGGCGCCGTCTGTGCGGAGTTTGTACGTTCTCCCCGTGACCTGCGTGGGTTTTCTCCGAGATCTTCGGTTTCCTCCCACACTCCAAAGACGTGCAGGTATGTAGGTTAATTGGCTGGGCAAATGTAAAAAAAATTGTCCCTAGTGGGTGTAGGATGGTGTTAATGTGCGGGGATCGCTGGGCGGCGCGGACCCGGTGGGCCGAAGGGCCTGCTTCCGCACTGTATCTCTAAATCTAAAAATCTATATACAAACATGATCCATGCAAAAAACGCCATCCGACATTCTCGGAGGCTGTACATACATTCAAAATGTTTTACCCAAACACAATTTTACCCCACACCCTTGCCACTCATGTGGCCCACTGGCGTGGAATCCCTTCCCTTATTTTGGGGGTGTCTCCACCGTACCCTGCCCCCCAATGTCTAGCAGCCGAAGGACCCTAGACTGTGTTCCTCGCCCACAGAGCCTTGGCATTGGCTGCACAGTGTGTCTCTCAGCACGCACTCCTGCAGACAGATGGCTGGCTAATTGCCGGGGATCAGCCCAAGGCTGAATGTCTCTCGACGTTCTACGCTAATGCCGTCCGTGGCCTGCTCTGTTCAGCCCGGCTGGGTGTGGGCGGGGAAGCTGCAGTGGGTTGGTTCAGCTTGCCCAGAGAGGGGGGGGTAGAGTTACAGATGGCACCAACGTCACAGACAGACCACAGGCCACGACCAGATGGCACTGCCATTGTCCACTAAAACTGGCAGACAAGCAGTTAGAAACCTGCAAATGCCTTTGAACTCTATGCAAAAAAAGGAAGTTCACTGCACACATGACAATCAAGACAATAAAGACAACAAAGTCTGAAGAAGGGTCTCGACCAGAAACGTCACCCATCCCTTCTCTCCAGAGATGCTGCCTGTCCCGCTGAGTTACTCCGGCATGTGGTGTCTATCTGTTGACAGTTAAGTCCCATTGAACCATTGAAAGGTGAGAGGGAAAGATTTAAAAGGAAGAAGGCTTTGTCGAGGGTGCAGAGAAGGTTTAGCAGAACGTCTCCAAGTATTGAATAGAGGGCATAGGTTTAATGGCTTTTATGACCAAACTAAAACTCTATAATATTTTAAAGGAAAATTGGACTTGAACGGTAAAGGGTTTAGTTTTGTTTATTATCACATGCACCGAGGCACGGTGAAAAGCTTTTTAGAGTTTGGAGAGGCAGCACGGAAACAGGCCCTTCGGCCCAGCGAGCCCGCCCTGACCAACGATCATCTCTATGCCTCACGCTAGGGACAATCTACAATTTTACCACAGACCTACAAACCTTCACGTCGTTTCAGTGTGGGAGGAAACCGGAGCACCCGGAGAAAACCCACGCTGTCATAGGGAAGACGTACACACTGCATACAGACAGCACCCGTAGTCAGGATGGAACCCGGGTCTCTGGCGCTGCGAGGCAACGACTCTACCGCTGCGCCACCGTGCCTCTACCGCTGCGCCACCGTGCCACCTTCAACGGGCCTGTCCTGACTCATTGTGGTCCAGTATCTCATACTCTACATAGTATTATTGTGCCTCGGGCCGCACGGTACACAGCGGTACAGTTGCTGCCTCACAGCGTCAGAGACCTTGGTTCGATCCTGAACACGGGTGCTGTCTGTCCGCAGTTTGTACGTTCTCCCCGTGACCTGCGTGGGTTTTCCCCGGGTGCTCCAGTTTCCGCCCACACTCCAAAGACGTACAGGTTTGTAGGCTGATTGGCTTGGTATAATTGTAACTTGTCCCTCGTGTGTGTTGGGTGGGGCTGGTGTACGGGGTAATCGTTGGTCAGCGCAGACTCGGTGGGCCGAAGGGCTTGTTTCTGCGCTGTATCTCTAAACTAAACTAACATACACAGTAGTATCACAAAATGCTGAGGTAACTCAGCAGGCCAGGCAGCATCTCAGGAGAGAAGAAATAGGTGACGTTTCGGGTCTAGACCCTTCTTCAGTCTGAAGAAGGGTCTCGACCCGAAACGTCACCCATTCCTTCTCTCCAGAGATGCTGCCTGACCCGCTGAGTTACCTCAGCATTTTGTGACACCTTCGATTTGTACCAGCATCTGCAGTTTAGATTTAGATTAGGTTTTTTTTAGATTTAGAGATACAGCGCAGAAACAGGCCCTTCGGCCCACCGGGTCCGCGCCGCCCAGCGATCCCCGCACATTAACACTATCCTACACACACTAGGGACAATTTTAACATATTACCCAGTCAATTAACCTACATACCTGTACGTCTTTGGAGTGTGGGAGGAAACCGAAGATCTCGGAGAAAACCCACGCAGGTCACGGGGAGAACGTACAAACTCCGTACAGACGGCGCCCGTAGTCAGGATCGAACCTGAGTCTCCGGCGCTGCATTCGCTGTAAGGCAGCAACTCTACCGCTGCGCCACCGTGCCGCTCTAGTTATTTTCCTACACGGTAGTATTGTCATTGAAGTTTATGCAAAAAAAGGTACATATGACAATTAAGTACCTTTGAACCATTGAAAGGTGAGAGGGGAAAGATTTAAAAGAAAGATTTAATAGCATAGGCTTTGTCGAGGGTGCAGAGAATGTTTAGCAGAATGCTATGTTGATTAGTGATCATCAGCCACAGGGAGAGATTGGATAGACTTGGATTGTCTTCTCTGGAGAGCAAACAGAAGTACATAAAATTATGAGAGGCATGGATCGGGTAGACAGTTAGAACCATTGTCACAGGATGGTAAAAGCATCTCCAAGATTTAAGATGAGAGGGGCAAAGTTTAAAGTAGACGTGTTTTAAGTGGTCGGTGCCTGGAACGAGCTGCCAGGGGTGATGGTGGAGGCAGACACCATCATGGCATTTAAGAACCTGTTGGATGCCACACACACAGTGAATGGCAGGGCTCCGGGGAGTGTTGTAGAACAGAGGGATCTAGGAGTGTAGGTACATGGTTCCTTGAAAGTCAAGTCACAGATAGATCGGGCGGTCAAAAAGGCATTTGGCACATTGGCCTTCATCAGTCAGAGTATTGAGTGTAGAAGTTGGGAGGTCATATTGCAGTTGTATAAGATTTAGAGATACAGCGCAGAAACAGGCCCTTCGGCCCACCGAGTCTACGCCACCCAGCGATCCCCGCACATTAACACTATCCTACACACACTAGGGACAATTTTTACATTTTCCCAGCCAATTAACCTACATACCTGTACGTCTTTGGAGTGTGGGAGGAAACCGAAGATCTCAGAGAAAACTGACACAGGTCACGGGGAGAACGTACAAACTCCGTACAGTACAGCACCCGTAGTCAGGATCGAACCTGAGTCTCCGGCGCTGCATTCGCTGTAAGGCAGCAACTCTACCGCTGCGCCACCGTGCCGCCCTTATAAGACGTTGGTGAGGCCACATTTAGTGTTCAGTTCTGTGCACCATGTTACAGGAAAGATGGTGTCAAGCTGGCAACGGTGCAGAGAAGATTTACGAGGATGTTGCCAGGACTAGAGGGTGTGAGCTACAGGGAGAGGTTGAGTAGGCTGGGACTCTATTCCATGGAGCGCTGTAGGATGAGGGGTGATTTTATAGAGGTGTATAAAATGATGAGAGGAATTGATTGGGTAGATGCATGGAGTCTTGCCCAGAGTAGGTGAATCGAGGACCAGAGGACATCGGTTCAAGGTGAAGGGGAAAAGATTTAATATGAATCCGAGGGGTAACTTTTCCACACAGTGGTGGTTGTATGGAACAAGCTGCCAGAGGAGGTAGTTGAGGCTGGGACTATCCCATCATTTAAGAAACAGTTAGACAGGTACATGGATCAGACAGGTTTGGAGGGATATGGGCCAAGCGCAGGCACGTGGGACCAGTGTAGCTGGGACATGTTGGCCAGCACGGGCAAGTTGGGCCGAAGGGCCTGTCTCCACACTGTATCACTCTATGACTCTATGCTGGAGGATCTCAGTGGGTCAGACAGTATCTGTGGAGGGAACAGAGAGCCACCGTTTGCTCCAGTTACAGAATGAGTTGGACTAGGTACATAAGTGATGGCAGGAGGCCCTGCAGCAGCCTGGGGCTCACCTGGATTGGGCACCACTCATAACAACGAGGAGTTGGAAAAGGGTTACAAAACGTGGCGTCTCTTGCGTTAGTGGATTAAGTATACTCCGCCATTCAATCATTGCGGCATGGTGGCGCAGCGGTAGAGTTGCTGCCTTACAGCGAATGCAGCGCCGGAGACTCAGGTTCGATCCTGACTACGGGCGGTGTCTGTACGGAGTTTGTACGTTCTCCCCGTGACCTGCGTGGGTTTTCTCTGAGATCTTCGGTTTCCTCCCGCACTCCAAAGACGTACAGTTATGTAAGTTAATTGACTGGGTAAATCTAAAAATTGTCCCTAGTGTGTGTAGGATAGTGTTAGTGTGCGGGGATCGCTGGGCAGCGCGGACCCGGAGGGCCGAAGGGCCTGTTTCCGCGCTGTATCTCTAAATCTAAAATCTAAATCTAAATCTAAAAATGGCCGATCTATCTCTCCCTCCTAAACCCATTCTCCCCATAACCCCTGACACCCGTACTAATCAAGAAAGTATCTACATATCTATTTATATACTAAAACTCTCGTTTGTTTGTTTAATTGTGACTGAACTTCAGCCAAAACTGTACCAGATGGCACGACATTTTTAGCCCCACCTTATTCACCATTGTCGCTTTAATGGTAAAAAAGATAGTTTTATTGAAATTGGTGTTAACATTTTTAAGTTATTCACATTTTCAAGGTTTTAAAAACCAGCGCATGGTCCTCATCTAAGATGGCCGCCAGACCAGTGCCTGAAGGGGGGGGGGGGGGGGGTAGGAGGTGAGGGGGTGGAAGGAGCGGGGGTAGAGTCAGGGTGGGGGGGGTGGGGGGACATTGACCGTTGTGATTTGCTGTTGAAGACCACTGGGGCAAGTATGTCTTCAATGAAATTAGGCATGTGCAGTTTCAAATGAAACTCTTCATAACCTAGTCATACATTTTATGACCTTTTATTCAATAGAAACATATACAATTATAAAAAGGACTGGACGAGCTAGATCCAGGAAAAATGTTCCCAATGTTGGGAGAGTCCAGAACCAGGGGCCACACACAGTCTAAGAATAAGGAGGAGCCATTTAAAACTGAGATGAGGAAAAACTTTTTCAGTCAGAGAGTTGTGAATCTGTGGAATTCTCTGCCTCAGAAGGCAGTGGAGGCCAATTCACTGGATGAATTTAGAAGAGAGTTAGATAGAGCTCTAGGGTCTAGCCAATAAAGTGTCCTCCTGACCTATTCGACACTTAAAGCAGAGTTTTCTGTTAATACGCTTTGTCCTATAGCGGAATCAAGGGGTATGGGGAGAAGGCAGGCAGGGGTTACTGATTGAGAATGATCAGCCATGATCACAATGAATGGTCGGTGCTGTTTCGAAGGGCCGAATGGCCTCCTCCTGCACCTATTTTCTATGTTTCTCCGGTTCTAGTGGAAGCGTCCTCTCCACGTCCTCTCTATTGAGGCCTATGTTTCGGTACGTTTCAATTCTGCCTTCTCATTGTTGTGTCCGTCTGTCCTCTCTGCAGACCTCTCTCCCGATGTGTCTTGTGGATCGTCCCACGGTGTGGTGACCCCGACAGAGCCGACCCCGTCGCCAGACTCGCCTTCGCCGGACTCCCCCTACCTGATGCCTCTTGCCGCCGACGCATCCAAGTGGCCCGCGGGGGGGGAGCCTCGCCTCGCCCCTGCCGCCTGCCCCGGCGTGGGCCTCGCCGCGGGGAGCCCGCCCGTCGATGAGGGGGCCCGCCCGCAGCCCGAAGGGGCGAGCTGCGACACGGACGCCGGTCACTCCTACCCCGAGTCGGCCGAAACCACGCCGTGCGTAAAGGCGACCACTCCGTCAGAGCTCCAGCGCTCCGAGCACAAGATGGGGGTCCCTCGGGAAACGGCGGGCCTCTTCGGACTGAGCGCCGCCGACGGCAGCCTGCTGGGCGCGCCCGACGTCGGCCCGGACGTGAGGAGACACCAGACAGAAGGTCCATCGCCCAGCGACAACCCCCCCACCGGAGGTTCGCTGGCCGGCGCTGGAGTCTCGGAGGCGGGAGGCCTTCCAGAGACGGGCGCCACCCCCAGAGAGGAACCGGACGGGGACACACAACTGGCGGGCACCAAAGTGGGCAGGGAGGCAGAGGCAGAGGTGGCGGAAGGGTCAGATACACCCACACCCGTGCCTCCAGTGGGGAAGGACGTAGAGCACGCCAAAATGGATAAAGACGCACTGTACATGGGCGAGGATGAAGCGGGTCTTGGCGAGGCTATGCCATGCCCCGGTGACCTCCCTCCCCCTGTCAATGGGTGCTCGCCAACCGCAGAAGGTCAGGACGTTCCAAGTACTGGAAAGGAGTGTTCTGTCGTCATGGACCGTCTCCATCTGGTGACAAGCACCGATCACGTGAAGACTGAATCTTCTCAAACTCAGGACCAGGTCGCAACCATCGGGCACACTGACAGGGCTTGGTGTTACTTGGAACCCACCAAAGACCTGCCGGCGCCCTGCAGTGCAGCGGAACTCTCGCCCGTCACCGATCAAGACCTGTTCTTCACCGCACCGTCCACACCAGTGAAGATGGCGGGCGGTGGCCACAGGTACTTCTCCTTCCTGAAGTCGGGCTTGCACGAGGAGTGCAGTGCGGAAGCCCTGGAGAGTGAGGACAGTGAGGAGTGCCTCTGCTCTCCACCCACCTCCCCCTCGGGCTCCTACCGGACGGCAGAAGGAGGCAGCTGGACCTCGTCGGGGACCCCGAACACCTCTCTGTCTTGCTCACCCAACCTGCTGGCGGAGGAGGCGGAAGGAGCGGAAGTGCCCGCGTGTTACGTGGAGTCGCTGTCCGCCTTTGCCGAGGAGCTGAGCGAGGAGCCGTCCAATGGGGTCCCGCCTCTTCCCGCCGCTCCTCCGTGCAGCACGGCTGACGAGGACATCTGGACTTCCACGGAGGAGTCGACTGAAAGGTGCCTCACTGAAACGCAAGATGACCTTGCCCCTTTGGCATTCGATAACGAGAACCTCGAAACCAGCGAGGAAGATGCGGGCGACGGCGAGGATGGTATCGACGCTGACGGCGGAGGTGAAGAGGGTGGGGATGAAGATGAAGATGATTCAGATGAAGGTGGACAAGAAAATATAGCTCAGGACATGTCCAGCAAAGGTCCTGGACTAACTGAGGCCCTGAACATGAATCGACAATCAGATGCGACAAACTGCGATACCGAACTAGGGGGCTCACCAAACACGACACAGAATGTCGCAACCTTGGAGAAGATGTCTTCCCATGGAAACTTAGAAGGTCCACCTGCCTTCCGTCCACAGGAAGAAGATACATCAGAGCCAAAGTGCAAGGAGGAGTTTGATGATGTTTGCGAATTTAGTAGTGGAAATATTGTGACCACACTTGGTAATGAAGGCAACCTGGTAGAATTGGGATCGGAATTGGCCAATGCTAAGGTGGATGACCTCTCCTGGCGGGGTGAGCCCAACCTATGTCAGGATCGAGTTGGGGAAGGAAGCACCATCCCATTGGGCTTCCTCGTCAGTATATCGTGCCCGGAATCACAAGAGGGTCATGTGTTTTCGGAGTTGCAGTGCATGTCGGTGGAAGAGGTGGGTGTGCACTACAAGATGGGAGAGGGCGCTGTTTATCGGGCGTGTGATTACTTGCTGGCCGAGGAGAGTCGCGGGTATGGGAGACATCACGGTGCCACCAACGCCCCTCTCGCTTCCTCCGAGGAGCTGGCCGAAGATTGCGGTGACTCGGCCCACGAGGAGAGGAGCGGTCTCCCTGGGCAAGGTTCTGAGGTAAACGTCGAGGCGTCGATCCTGGGGCCCCTCGATCAGGGCTTTCCCAGCGGCGTCCCGTTCGACAGTTTTCTCGAAGTTGAAGACGAGCTCGAAGGGTCCCTGCCTGCAGATTTGGGGGTTTGTTGCCGTCCAGCGGGACAGGAGGAAACATCGGAGGCGGGAAGAAGACGGAGGACCAGGAGAAGCCCTGAGGTGGAAACGCCTCGATCTCCGCCGGACGACGAGATGATGGTGCCCTTGTCCTCGCTGCCCTTTCGAGGCAGTATCATCTTCGAGGCGGAATCCATCGAGATAACCTCGGTGGCCCCAGCAGCGTGGGGCGTTGGCGGCGATATTACCGCCCACCGCGGAGTTGATGAGAGCGCCGATGGAGGCCGTGCCGCCGAAGCCAACTGCGACGTTGGAGGAGGAGGAGGAGGAGGAGGAGGAGAAGAAGAGGAAGACAGCTCGGTCTCCTTCCTCTACTCACTGTCTGAGAACTCCATCACGGCTGGCGTTGACGAGTCCTTCGCCTTTCAGGACACCGCCTCCGACTCTTCGGCCTCCGCTTCCCTGGAGGGGGAGGACGAGAGGATCGCGGCCGACCACTATGAGCTCCCGCCGGCCGAGCAGATGGACCAGGCGGAGAGCGAGGGCGTGAAGGAGTTGTCCGCCGGCGCGGGCGACCACAGCGAGGAGGAGACGTCGTCGTCCGACTCGGAGACCAGCTCCAAGTCGTGCGGGCCCTACTGCACAATCGGCATGGGGCAGACCATGACCCCGCCCCACCACCGCGGGAATGCCCGCTCCGAAGATGAAAGTCCACCGCCAGTGGCAATGCCAGAGAAACGCAGGGAGGAACCTGAGGGCGTTGACACCAGCGGCGGCGATGGTTCTCCATCCTTGACCGGCGTGGAGGTGACCAAACCCCCACCAGGTCAGGTCGCTCCACCAGAGACGGGTGGTTTAGGGGCGGAGGCACTGCCTGAAGGCGTCTCCCGGCTTCTCCCCAGTCCATCGGACGAGCCTCGGCAAATACCCTTGATCGAATCTCGGCAAATACACTCGGACGAGTCTCGGCAAATACCCTCGGACGAGTCTCGGCAAATACCCTCGGACGAGCCTCGGCAAATACACTCGGACGAGTCTCGGCAAATACCCTCGGACGAGTCTCGGCAAATACCCTCGGACGAGTCTCGGCAAATACCCTCGGACGAGTCTCGGCAAATACCCTCGGACGAGTCTCGGCAAATACCCTCGGACGAGTCTCGGCAAATACTCTCGGACGAGTCTCGGCAAATACCCTCGGACAAGCCTCGGCAAATACCCTCGGACGAGGGTGCCAACACAAGCCAGGAGAACCCTCCTCAGGCGGCAGCGAAGGTTGGGCAGTTCGAGGTATGTTGGACGGACTCCATCAGATTAGATTCAGCTATTTCCAACACCCCCAAGTCCTCACCTCCTGGCCAATCGCAAATCATAGACACCCACGGCGGCAATCGAAGACGGACGTCTCTTGGATCTGCACCAGATTCCTCAGAGGGAGATCTGTCCTTTGACTCTTCAGCCCCAGGGGAGATGAGTGGTGAATTGGCGCCAACTATAAGGCGATCGCCAGAATTAGAATCCCTCTCTACCTTGCACCAAGCTCAATCAGGTGGCTGTAGTGAAGTCCCAACCATGCCTCTGGACATGAAGGACCATCCACCCACGGGGTCAAAGTCAACGAGTCTTCCTTCTCATTTGGAAAAGATGGAGATGAAGAATGAAGATGAGCTTGACGTTGAATTGGCTTCCGATTTGCCCGAGGGCATGAATAAATTTGACGATTCTCGCAATCTCCCGGTCGGGGAATTGCCCGGGGGCGATGAGAACAAAGGGCCCAATGTGGAGATGGCCTTGAATGTCCCTGTGGACTTGGCCAATGAGGTTGACCTGCCGAACGTCAGCTCCAGTGAGTCAAATTCAGAGAACAACAACAACAACACTGTGACCACCATCCAGAAGCCGCGCGGAGGAAGCCAATACTCGATTGGGAAAACCATAGATTCCTCAAACATCAATGTCGTTGGCGAGGACTTGGAGTCAGTTTGTAAGAAGATCGACAATCAGTCTACTTGTCATGAAGAAACTGAAATCTCTCCCCATGCCAGTTCTTCCCACTTAGATTCGGCCATTTTGAATATCCCTGAGTCCTCACCTCCTGGTGAATCAGAAGTGACAGGTACCCATGGTGACGATGGAAGACCCACGTCTCCTTGTTCTGCGCCGGCTTCCTCAGACGAATGCATCGTGGCTGAATGCGATATTCCTCTCGGCGCAACGGAGTTGTTGGAAATGTTTCCCGGAAGGCCAGCTGTGGGATCTCAAAGCGTCATTGCCCTGGGCTTCCGAGACATGCCGCTGCCTGGAGCCGAGGACACACGCCTTCTCAGGCCAGTCGAGGGAGCACCTCCGCCCTTGCCGGCCACGGGCCAGTCCGAAGCAAGGTCTGGTCTCAACAACCTCTCCGATCTAATGAGTACTGGGAAAACTGTGGGGGCGGCCACAAAAATCCCGGGAGGAGATCAATCGGAAGAGCAACATGAGGAGACGTTCAACATTGCACCGACAGAAACGATGAACATAGTTCCCCTGGACAACCCAATGAATGGGGATACGAAATATGGGAAGCATCGGAATTCTACTAGCGACCCGATATCTCCTTCATCTTCGTTAGAAATGGAAGGTGATGACATGCCCAGCAAAGCAGAACATTCTGAACCTACACCCTCGGCCAAAGACACCAAAGCTATAGATGCCTTAGAGACCCACAACCCTATTGGTAGTACCGGTCCTTCAGTTGATGCTAGCACTCAAGAGGAAGTGACCTCATCGGATTCATTCCACTTCATGTCCATCAAGGTGGAGTCAAGTTACTCCGAACCATCGCTGGGTAAACCAGGTCAACAATTTGAGGATGAGCGGGTCAAAGATGGAGCAGACACCAAAGCTTGTACTATCGGTAGTCAAGAACATTCGGATGCTGAACAAAAAGTTGACATTGACCAAGCTAATTTGTCAGATCCTGAGTTTGGTTCAAACTCTACATTAAGACATGATTTGCTTCTGCGTTCTGCCTCCTCATCACAAGGACACTTTGAGCCCATTAGGTTTGCAAATATTCAGCCTGCAAATGCTGTTAGCCCATTGAGGGCCCTGAGTTCCACTTTAGAAGTGGGCACGCATGCAATGACAAGTCTGGGAGGGTGCGCTAGTCAGATCAGGCCTCCCACCACACCTCTGGAACCCGTGGAAGATGTTGGCGATGAAGAGGAACCCTCCGACATTCTGCCGGACAACAGTGGTGTTGAGACGATGAAAGATTTGGATACAATACAGGAAGAGAGCAATGAACAAATGGAGCTGTTAGAAAGCTTGCCAGACCACACCGATCAAGGGGAAACCACAGATTCATCATTGGAGAATCTTGCTGACACATTTTCGAATCAAATGATAAAAGATTATCAGGCTGAGCTTTATAAAAATACATCGGAACCTTACTCTGATGACTCACGGACCACAAAGCCTGCAGGCAGTGATGGCATTGGGACAGGAGAGGCTTCAAATGTGTTAGCAGGAGAACCCGCTTTACAGCCAGAGATCCAGAGGACTGAGGTTGGGGATTTTGTAGGGCAGTTGGAAGTGACCAGTACCCACCCAGGAGATGGTGCTTGTAAATTAGACAGTTCCATCAGAGTAGAAGATGATAATCACAGAGTAGAAGCTTCCCACTTCCCATCAGGTGATAATACCTGTAGATCCACCATTGTAGAGTTGGCAGATGTTTGTATGGCTGGACATGTGCCACCTTCTAATGCTCAATCAGAAGATAGTTCCTTTCAACCAAAGACCATGAACGGAATGGGAGAGGAGGCTTCAGCAGATGTTAATTCTGGTAAATTAGACGTTTCTGGTGTCCTTCTCGAAGGTACATTGGACAAGGGGCAAGGGGATTCTGTTGGTCAATTGGAGGTCTCCAACAGCAACCCAAGGAATGATCCTGACCAATCTGAAGTCACAACCATAACAATGGACGATAATGGAAATGGAGTTGAGCTGCCTGGAGCTTTACCTGATGGGCTTGCACGGAAATCAGATGCCACCGATGCGCCAATTGGAGATGGCGACAAGCAGGTCTTCAGCATCTGTTCAGGAACCAGCGTTGAGAAGGTGGAGGTTCCCGACTCAAGAATGGGGGGCACTGACTTTGTTGACGTCGTTGTACCAGAAGTTGACGCCCATAAGTCAACGATGGAAGTCGTGGATGGACCAGTGAAGACGGTCGACACATTGCTGGCCGAAGATGTTGACGGGCTTGAAGAAGTGGGCGCTCTACCAGCGGAAGAGGAGAGCGCATTAGAGGTCGGTGATGCCCGAACAGGCGGAGATCTCAGTCAGGAGACTACGCCAACATTAGAAGCTAAACAAGTAGAAGCCGATCACATTCAACCAGAAGATAATGTTCGTAAATTAGATTCTAATCGTGCAGATTTATGCCAAGATAGAGATACCTCAGAGATCTGCAATACTGCTAAATACTCAGAAACTTTACAGACAAAGTTCCCGGAAACATCGGAGGATTCAGAAGTCTGTACTTCTCCCATGAAGAAGTCTATTAGCCTATTGCAAAATGATTCCAGTGAAGCACCCCACGAAGATGAAACCAGGTTCTCTGAGATTTCACCAGGACCAGAAGACCATAAGGATCAGGCAGAGGTCTCAGATGTTCTCTTGGACGATGCTCCTTACAAGTTAGAGACGGTGGATGCGATGTCAAGTGAAGGTAATCGCAATGAAGGGGACAAATTCACGGACACGTCAACAACTGGAGAGCCGGCACAAGTCGTACCACATAACGAAGCAGACATCTTTACCAACACCCCTGAAGGACTCGAAAATGTAGGGTCCACCCTCAGAGGTGGTCCATTAACAGTCAACAAGGGTTCAGAAGCCACAGGTGGTGAGACACTAAGTACCGTTGAATCGGCAATAGGTAAAGACACAAGTCCAGAAGACCACATGGATACGGGCATAAGAGATGGTGCGGATGAGCCAGGTTCCTTCAGACATCCGCAAGGACATGATGATAGAAGGTTAGAAATTGCAGAGCCAGCATCTACAAGTGATGATCGAGAGATAGAAGTAACTGACACCCAGCTGGGAGATGATTCCCGCTGCTTGGACATCAGAAACCAAGCAGCAGAAAGTCAGCACCAACACGTTGCAATGATCCCACAAATCAGTAGCGATGGTCAACTCAACACCCTCGATTCCTGTCGCACGGAACTCTCCGGGTTGTCACCAGGGCACACTGTTGCACAACACGAGGATGTACGCTTTGAACAAGGAGATGTCAATAAACAACCTGAACTCCCGAACCAAAGCCCGATGGTGGGTGATCGTCAGGAGGTTTGTGAAACGGTGCCAGGACCTTCTCAGTCCACGGTCGAAGACTCGGGTTCTGCAGAGGGGTTGGTCCCCGCGAGCCTGCCTCCGTCAGAGTCCACTGCAGGGTCTGCTGATGAACATCCACCTTGTCCTCAAGGCCTGGCCAACAACATGCCCGGGTTAATCGATCGCGTAGGCCCCGATGACCACACAGGTGTCACCCGACAAGATGTGGAGGTAGTAACTCCAGATGCTGAGGGTGAGTCAGGAAACGCAAGTGATTTAAACCGCCACGTGGTGTCCGGGGAACCAATTGAAGACTTGGAGGTTCATGAGGCACTGAGATCCTCTAAGGTACCAGAGTCTGCACCTGAAGCTGAACTTGACCTTTCCACTGATGAATCCAATAACACAACATCGGATGGATCCAAGTCGGAGGATATTGAGATATGTGACCACCTTATTATCCCGTCAGAGCCAGCTTGCACGCCTTCATCCGTCTCTCCTGTCTGTCTCGGAGCACAAGATGTCACTCGGGACTCTAAGGCAGATGAAGCTGCTTCAAAACGTCAGGTGGTACTGGAAGAGTTGTCAACGAAGGTACCCAGAGATGCGGACGAGAGTGCAGGAGAGAAGGACGCACCTAGTGAGATGTTAGAGTCTTTAGAGTCCTGTCCGCACCAGGAGGCTGAAGGTCCAAGTTGCACACGAGGGCTTGCTGATTTAGAAATGGACTCGCGCTCGAGATCAGACGTAAGCCAGGTTGGATCAACTCCTCTTGTTCCACAAAAGAGTGAACAAAAACGTGGCAGGGAAGACAGTGATGTAATATTGGAGAGCCCAGGTGAAGGGCAAAGATCCGTTTGCTCAGTGGGTGGGGACGGACAAGGAAAGGATGCCACTTCTCTCCACGCCTCACTCAAGTCGATCGGAGAAAGCCCTCGGGATAAAACGTTAGATACTGTGCAACATTCCCAACTTTCCGCTGACTTTGGTCATTCGCTGGGAGAGGGGCCGGCATTTAATGCGTTGCTCAATATATCCTGCAGAACTCCAGATAGACCTCTTCAATGTCCTCATGCTGCACCAGGTGGCTTTGCTCCAGCGGCAGGATTGGGTTTGGCCTCGGCACCCATCCATTCTGTTGCAGGCCCTACGCACTTGGAAAAAGCTTCCCCGGAGAGCTGTGTGGAACTGGCTGCTCAACGCATTTCTACAGGTGAGTCCACCCCATCAAGCACACCTACATTAAGGCCACAGGATGGAGAAAGCTTCTCAAAACACACTGCTTCACCTGAATATCAGAAAATAACTGCAGATGCTGGTACAAATCGAAGGTATTTATTCATAAAATGCTGGAGTAACTCAGCAGGTCAGGCAGCATCTCAGGAGAGAAGGAATGGGTGACGTTTCGGGTCAAGACCCTTGAAGGGTCTCGACCCGAAACGTCACCCATTCCCCTTCTCTCCTGAGATGTTGCCTGACCTGCTGAGTTACTCCAGCATTTTGTGAATAAACTGCTTCATCTGAATGGTCACCAGGGGGCAGTGTAAGCCATGAAGAGTTTAAGGTGCCCGATACAACAGATTCGGAGGAGGAACAGACAGGTGAAGAGTTCCCTTTGCATTTAAAGTTTGAGAATGAAGTTTAGTTTTAGTGAAAAACGTTTGTTGCGTGCCATCCAGTCAGCGGAAAGATTACAATCGTGCCATTTACAGTGTATAGATAAATACATGATAAGGGAATAACGTTTACATAGAAACATAGAAAATAGGTGCAGGAGTAGGCCATTCGGCCCTTCGAGCCTGCACCGCCATTCAATATGATCATGGCTAATCATCCAGCTCAGTAACCCGTACCTGCCTTCTCTCCATATCCCCTGATCCCTTTAGCCACAAGGGCCACATCTAACTCCCTCTTAAATATAGCCAATGAACTGGCCTCAACTACCTTCTGTGGCAGAGAATTCCACAGATTCACCACTCTCTGTGTGAAAAAAAACTTTCTCATCTCGGTCCTAAAAGACTTCTCCCTTATCCTTAAACCGTGACCCCCTGTTCTGGACTTCCCCAACATCGGGAACAATCTTCCTGCATCCAGCCTGTCCAACCCCTTAAGAATGTTGTAAGTTTCTATAAGATCCTTTAGTGCAAGGTAAAGCCAGCAAAGTCCGATTAAGGACAGTCTGAAGAAGGGTCTCGACCTGAAACGTCACCCATTCCTGCTCTCCTGAGATGCTGCCTGACCTGCTGAGTTACTCCAGTATTTTGTGAATAAATACCAAGGATAGTCCAAGGATCACCAATGAGGTAAGATAGTAGTTCAGCACTGCTCTCTGGTTGCGGTAGGATGGTTCAGTTTCCTGATAACAGCTGGGAAGAAACTGTCCCTGAATCTGGAGGTGTGCGTTTTCACACTTCAGCCGATAGAACATACATGATTATAATCGAGTTATTTACAGTATAGATACGCAATAAAGGGAATAACGTTTAATGCAAGGTAAAGCCAGCAAAGTCCGAACAAGGATTCTAAATGCGGTCTCACCAACGTCTTATACAACTGCAACATGACCTCCCAACTTCTATATTCAGTACACTGACTGATGAAGGCCAAAGTGCCAAAAGCCTTTTTGACCACCTTATCTACCTGCCACTCGATCTTCAAGGAACCATGCACCTGTACTCCTAGATCTCTCTGCTCCACAACACTACCCAGAGTCCTACCATTCACTGTGTAGGTCCTGCCCTTGTTGGACGTCCCAAAATGCAACACCTCACACTTCTCTGTCTTAAATTCCATCAACCATTCCTCCGCCCACCTGGCCAATCGATAGTCCGAGCGAGGGTCACCAATGGGGTAGATAATATGAATCTATTTGGATTTTAGTGATTACATGCTGCGTGTTTGCAACCTGAGGTCAAGACCATGATCGTGCGGCACAGTGGCACAGTGGTAGAGCAGCTGCCTTACAGCGGCAGAGACCCAGGTTTGATCCCGACTAGGGGTGCTGTCTATAAGGAGTTTACATGTTCTCCCTGTGACCATGTGGGATTTCTCCGGGTGCTCCAGTTTCCTCCCACACTCCAAAGACGTACAGGTTTATAGGTTGTCGGTAGACACAAAATGCTGCAGTAACTCAGCGGGACAGGCAGCATCTCTGGAGAGAAGGAATGGGTGATGTTTCGGGTCGAGACCCTTCTTGAGACTCAACCCCAATACGTCACCCATTCCTTTTCTCCCGAGATGCTGCCTGTCCCGTGAGTTACTCCAGCATTTTGTGTCTACTTTAGATTTAAACCAGCATCTGCAGTTCTTTCCTACACAGGTTTATAGGTTGATTGGCTTCTGCAAATCTGTAAATTGCCCCTCGTGTGTAGGACAGTGCTAGTGTACGCGGCCATCGCTGGTCGACGCATACTCGGTGGGCCGAAGGACCTGTTTCCAAGCTGTATCGCTAAAGTCAAATGACTATAAACTTTGGTGCAGAATTAGGTCATTGGGCCCATTGAATCAACTCTGCCATTCAATAATGGCTGATCTCTCTTTCCCTCTCAACCCCATTCCGCTGCCATCACCCCACACCCTTCAAGCTCCTCCTATTCACGTATAAAGCCCTAAATGGACACTCCCCCCCCTACATCAAAAATCTTCTAACCCCCCTCTCTAACTCCAGGTCCCTCAGGTCGGCCGACTTGGGGCTACTCACTATCCCGCGGTCTAGGCTTAAGCTCAGGGGTGACCGCGCTTTTGCGGTTGCAGCTCCTAGACTGTGGAACAGCATCCCTCTCCCCATCAGAACTGCCCCCTCCATCGACTCCTTTAAGTCCAGGCTCAAAACCTATTTCTACTCCCTAGCGTTTGAGGCTCATTGAGGTGGCGCTGTGAACTGTTTGCGTGCTACTGTATGTTTCATTTTTTTTCCATTGGAACCTAATCAGATGTACAGCACTTTGGTCAATGTGCGTTGTTTTTAAATGTGCTATACAAATAAAATTGACTTGACTTGACTTGACAACCTTTGACACCCGTACTAACCAAGAACCAATCAATCTCCGCTTTAAAAATCACCCATTGACTTGGCCTCCACTGCCGTCTGTGGCAATGAATTCCGCTGAGTTATCATCCCCCAGCTGAAGTCATTCCACCTCATCTCCACTCCTAAATAATTCGTTTTTCTCTTCCTCCACTTAATGGCCGGCTCCTTTATCTTAATGTGCAATTTGATTTGTGCAGCGCTCTCCTCTATATCAGAAGACTGTCGTCCAATTTTTCCCCAGGAGCAGATCTTAAAATGCAGCTGACACTTATACAGTGTGGAAACAGGCCCTTCAGTCCAACTTGCCTGATGTGATGTGACACACTTGTGATGTGTCAGCTCTGGGGACCAGCCTCTGCCGCCTCTTACCATTTCCATGACGATATAAACCCCCCTCCCTGTGAAATATCCCCTTGATGTACTCACGAGAGAATTGGATACAGTGCTTAGGGCTAACGGAATCAAGGGATATGAGGAGAAAGCAGGCACTGATTTAGGATGATCAGCCACGATCATATTGAATGGCGGTGCAGGCTCGAAGGGCCGAATGGCCTACTCCTGCACCTATTTTCTATGTTTCTATGTTTATTTTCTATGTTTGCCCACGCTAACCAACATGCCCCATCGACACTAGTCCCACCTGCCTGGGTTTGGCCCATATCCCTCTAAACCTGTCCTATCCATGTACCTGTCTAAATGTTCTTTAAACATTGTGAATTAATGCCTGCCTCAACTACCTCCTCTGGCATCTCTCTCCGTACACCCACCACCCTGGGTGTTGCAACAAATTTGCCCCTCAAGTTCCTATTAAATCTTTGCCCTCTCACCTTAAACCTCAGAATTAAAGGATGTTCCTTTAGGAAGATGAGAAGGAATTTCTTTAGTCAGAGGGTGGTGAATCTGTGGAATTCATTGCCACAGAAGGCCGTGGAGGCCAAGTCAGTGGCCAAGTCAAGTCAATGGATATTTTTAAGGCAGAGATGGATAGATTCTTGAATAATACGGTTGTCAGAGGTTATGAGGAGAAGGCAGGAGAATGGGGTTGGGAGGGGGAGATAGATCAGCCATGATTGAATGGCGGAGTAGAGTTATATAATTTAAGAAAATAACTGCAGATGCTGGTACAAATCAAAGGTATTTATTCACAAAATGCTGGAGTAACTCAGCAGGTCAGGCAGCATCTCGGGAGAGAAGGAATGGGTGACGTTTCGGGTCGAGACCCTTCTTCAGTTGGTGGGCCGAATGGCCTAATTCTGCTCCTGTCACTTATGACCTTATAAACCTATGTCCTCTGGTTCTTGATTCCCCCACCCTGTGCATTCACCCTATCTATTCCCCTCATGATCTTATACACCTCTAAACAGCCGGTGGACGAGCACTTCAACTCCCCCTCCCATTCCCAGTCTGACCTTTCTGTCATGGGCCTCCTTCAGTGCCATAGTGAGTCCCACCGGAAATTGGAGGAACAGCACCTCATATTTCATTGCTCCTATACAATCATCTCTCACCCTCCTGCGCTCCAAGGAATACAGTCTTAAACTCAGAGTCATACAGCACTGAAACAGGCCCTTCAGCCCAAATCGTCCATGCTGACAAAGTAGCCCCATCCAAGCTAGTTCCATTTGCCTGCACCTGCCCATATCCTTCAGAACATTTCCTATCTACTGTACTACTGTATGTCTACTAAACATTTGGACAGGTACCATGACAGGAGGAATGTAAAGTTTTTGGAGAGGAAGAGTTTACCAAAATGCTGCCTGGATTAGAGAGTGTTAGCTAGAGAGTGTGATCTTCGGTTTCCTCCCACACTCCAAATACGTGCCGGTTTGTAGGTTAATTGGCTTGGTAAATGTTTAAAAAAATTGTCCCTAGTGGGTGTAGGATAGTGTTAGTGTGTGGGGATCGCTGGTCGGCGCGGACCCGGTGGGCCGAAAGGGCCTGTTTCCGCGCTGTATCTCTAAACTAAACTAAACTGAAAGGTTTTCTTAGGGAACATAAAATGATGAGGGGCATACATAAGATAAATGCTCTGTCCTTTTTCCCAAAGTAGGGGAATCAAGAACTAGAGGCAGTAGGTTCAAGATGAGAGGGGAAATATTTAATAGGAACCTGAGGCAACTTTTTCATGCAGAGGGTGGTGGGTGTATGGAACGAGCTGCCGGAGGAGGTAGTTGAGTTAGGTACTAGAACAACATTTAAAGGGATAGGGACCAAATAGAGTTATAGAATCATACAGCAAGGAAACAGGCCCTTCGGCCCAACTTGTTCATACTGACCAAAATGCCCCAATTACACAAGTCCCACCTGTCCATGTTTGACCGATTTCCCTCTAAACCTTTTCTGCAGTTGTACAGGGCCCTAGTGAGACCGCACCTGCAGTACTGTGTGCAGTTTTGGTCTCCAAATTTGAGGAACGATATTCTTGCTATTGAGGGCGTGCAGTGTAGGTTTACTAGGTTAATTCCCGGAATGGCGGGACTGTCGTATGTTGAAAGACTGGAGCGACTAGGCTTGTATACACTGGTATTTAGAAGGATGAGAGGAGATCTTATCAAAACGTATAAGATTATTAACGGGTTGGACACGTTAGAGGCAGGAAACATGTTCCCAATGTTGGGGGAGTCCAGAACAAGGGGCCACAGTTTAAGAATAAGAGATGAGGAAAAACTTTTTCAGTCAGAGAGTTGTGAATCTGTGGAATTCTCTGCCTGAGAAGGCAGTGGAGGCCAATTCTCTGAATGCTTTCAAGAGAGAGCTAGATAGAGCTCTTAAGGATAGCGGAGTCAGGGGGTATGGGGAGAAGGCAGGAATGGGGTACTGATTGGGAATGATCAGCCATGATCACATTGAATGGCGGTGCTGGCTCGAAGGGCCGAATGGCCTCCTCCTGCACCTATTGTCTATTGTCTATCCATGGACTTGTGGGAATATCTTTAAAATGTTGTTATAGCCCTTCCTGAGGTCATTTATGTCTGGCCTGGACTACTCCTGGTCTTTTCGCACCTCCAGCTCTCCCCCCCCCCCCCCCCATATTTTCAGTCTGAGGAAGGATCCCGATCTGAAACATCACCTGTCCTTTTTCTCCAGAGGTGCTGCCTGACCCACTGAGTTACTCCAGCACTCTGTGTCCATGTTCTCCAGAGGTGCTGCCTGACCCACTGAGTTACTCCAGCACTTTGTGTCTTGTCTTTGGTATAGACCAGCATCTGCAGTTTTTTGTTTCTATATTTTACAATGCTGTTGCCAGGACTCAATCGGCTGAGCTAGAGGGAGGTCTGGTCTGTGCGATGGACTGGGATTCATCTACGACCCTCTGCCATGTCTTGCGGGCTTGGGCAGTTGCCAAGCCAAGCTGTGATGCAACCCCACAGTATGCTCTCGATGAATGAATACGTTTATTGGCCAAGTATGTGCAGATACAAGGAATGTGCCTTGGTGCTCTGCTCACAAATGACAACACAGACATACGGTTAACAATTAAGAATAAAGCATAAACACATCAAAACAATAAGGATACAACATTACGGTCTAAACATGTGGGTGAAAAATAAACCAGAGCAAAAATGAGACTACAGACTTTGGTTATTGAGTAGAACTATCATTCGTGGGAATAAACGCTGTTTTTATGTCTGGCTGTGGCTGCTTTGACAGTCCGGAGTCGCCTTCCAGAGGGAAGTGCTTCGAAGGGTTTGTGGCAAGGGTGAGAGGGGTCAGAGATGATCTTGCCCGCTCGCTTCCTGGCCCTTGCACCGGTAGAAGTTTGTAAGAGTCGCTGGAGACAAGCTGAATTTCTTCACTCACCACAGGAAGTAGAGGCGTTGTTGTGCCTTCTTGGCAGACTGCATCAAGGTGGCTGGTCCACATTCCAATAACTTGGCAAATTCAGAAGGTAGACGTATGGTTTTTCTTGAAGTTACACTTTGTTGTAGTCAAAAGATTGCAGCAAGATCTTGATCGGTCGGGCAGGTGGGCTGATGGAATCTAATACAGGCAAGAATTGTGAGGCGTTGCATGTTGGAAGCACTAACATGGGCAGAACCTACACAGTAAACGGGAGGGCTCTGGGAAGTGTTGTAGAGCAGAGGGATCTAGGAGTGCAGGTGCATAGTTCATCGAAAGTGGGGTCACAGGCAGAAAGGGTGGTCAAAAAGGCTTTCGGCACATTGGCCTTCATCAGTCACACAGTATTGCGTACAGACGTTGGGAGGTCGTGTTGCAGTTGTATAAGATGTTGGCGAGGCCGCATCGTATTTAGTTTTGGGTACCATGTTATATGGAAGATATTGTCCAGCTGCAAAGGGCACAGAGAAGATTTGAGAGGATGTTGCCAGGACTCGAGGGCCAGAGCTATAGGGAGAGGTTGAGCAGGAGAGAATTCTTTTAGATTATAGTCATTGATTGAAACAGTGTGGAAACAGGCCCTTCGGCCCAACTTGCCCACACCGGCCAACAATGTCCCAGCTACACTAGTCCCACTTGCCTGCACTTGGTCCATAACCCTCCAAACCTGTCCTATCCATGTACCTGTCCAACTGTTTCATAAACGATGGGATAGTCCCAGCCTCAACTACCTCCTCTGGCAGCTTGTTCCATACACCCACCACCCTCTGTGTGAAAAAGCGAATGGTATGTTGGCATTCATAGCAAAAGGATTTGAGTATAGGAGCAGGGAGGTTCTGCTGCAGTTGTACAGGGCCTTGGTGAGACCGCATCTGGAGTATTGTGTACAGTTTTGGTCTCCTAATCTGAGGAAAGACATTCTAGCCTTAGAGGGAGTACAGAGAAGGTTCACCAGATTGATCCCTGGAATGGCAGGACTTTCATATAAAGAAAGACTGGATAGACTAGGCTTATACTCGCTGGAATTTAGAAGACTGAGGGGGATCTTATTGAAACATATAAAATTCTTAAGGGGTTGGACAGGCTAGATGCGGGAAGATTGTTCCCGATGTTGGGGAAGTCCAGAACCAGGGGTCACAGCTTAAGGATAAGGGGGAAGTCTTTTAGGACCGAGATGAGAAAACATTTCTTCACACAGAGAGTGGAGAGTCTGTGGAATTCTCTGCCACAGAAGGTAGTTGAGGCCAGTTCATTGGCTATATTTAAGAGGGAGTTAGATGTGGCCCTTGTGGCTAAAGGGATCAGGGGGTATGGAGAGAAGGCAGGTATGGGATACTGAGTTGGATGATCAGCCATGATCATATTGAATGGCGGTGCAGGCTCGAAGGGCCGAATGACCTACTCCTGCACCTATTTTCTATGTTTCTATGTTACCCCTCGGATTCCTATTAAATCTTTTCCCCTTCACCTTGAACCCATGTCCTCTGGTCCTCGATTTCCCTACTCTGGGTAAAAGACTGTGCATCTACCCGATCTATTCCTCTCATGATTTTGTCCACATCTTTAAGATCTCCCCTCATCCTCCTACGCTCCATGGAATAGAGACCCAGCCGACTTAATATCTCCCTTTAGCTCACACCCTCTAGTCCTGGCAACATGCTCGTAAATCTTTTCTGAACCCTTTCAAGCTTGATAATATCTTTCCTATAACATGGTGCCCAGAACTGAACACAATATTCTAAATGCGGTCTCACCAACGTCTTATACAACTGCAACATGACCTCCCAACTTCTATATTCAGTACACTGACTGATGAAGGCCAAAGTGCCAAAAACCTTTTTGACCACCTTATCTACCTGCGACTCGACCTTCAAGGAACCATGCACCTGTACGCCTAGATCTCTCTGCTCCACAACACTACCCAGAGTCCTACCATTTACTGTGTAGGTCCTGCCCTTGTTCGACATCCCAAAATGCAACACCTCACACTTCTGTGTGTTAAATTTCATCAACCATTCCTCCGCCCACCTGGCCAATCGGTCCAGATCCTGCTGCAATCGTTCACAACCATCTTCACTATCTGCAAAACCACCCACTTTTGTATCATCAGCAAACTTGCTAATCTTGCCCTGTATGTTCTCATCCAAATCATTGATGTAGATGACAAACAGTAACGGGCCCAGCACCGAACCCTGAGGCACACCACTAGTCACAGGCCTCCAGTCTGAGAAGCAACCTTCCACCATCACCCTCTGCTTCCTTCCATGGAGCCAGTTTGCTTTCCATTCAGCTATCTCTCCTTGGATCCCATGCGATCTAACCTTCCAGAGCAGCCTACCATGCGGAACCTTGTCGAGCGCCTTACTGAAATCCATGTACACAACATCTACAGCTCTGCCCTCATCTACCTTTTTGCTCACGTTTTCAAACAAATCAATCAGATTTGTGAGACAAGACCTCCCACGTACAAAACCATGATGACTGTCCCTAATCAGCCCTTGCCATCCAAATGCCTGTATATCCTATCCCTCAGAATACTCTCCAGTAACTTACCGACTGCAGATGTTAAGCTCACCGGCCTATAGTTCCCAGCATTTTACCTGCAGTCCTTCTTGAAAAGATGTACAACATTTGCCACCCTCCAATCCTCTGGCACATCTCCTGTATTTAAGGACGACTTGCAAGTTTCAACCGGGGCTCCCGCAATTTCCTCTCTAGTTTCCCACAATGTCCTCGGATATATCTGATTCCTTGGAGCGCAGGAGGATGAGGGGTGATCTTATAGAGGTATACAAAATCATGAGAGGAGTAGATCGGGTAGATTGATTCACAGAGACTCTTGACCAGAGTAGGGGAATCGAGGACATAGGTTTAAGGTGATTGGGGAAAGATTTAATAGGAACCTGATGGATAACTTTTTCACACAACCGGTGGCGGGTGTATGGAACGAGTTGCCAGAGGAAGTGGTTGAGACAGGGACTATCCCAACATTTAATAAACAATTGGATAGGTACATGGAGAGGACAGGTTTGGAGGGATATGGGGCAAACGTAGGCAGGTGGGACTAGTGTAGATGGGGAATGTTGGTCGGTGAGGGGAAGTTGGGCCGAAGGGCCTGTTTCCATGCTGTAAAACTATGCCTCTGTGATTGACGGTGGTGAAACTGGTGAAACATTATGGAAGAATCTTATGGATATATAGCATAGTGCCCAGGCACAATATATCTGACATGAAAATCATGAATTCTCGCCTGTCCTAATTAAACACAGCTCTTATTACTGAAGAGACAGAAGGCAAAAAATACCAAATGTTCTTTAAGCATTCATCATATCATATCATATCATATATCTACAGCCGGAAACAGGCCTTTTCGGCCCTCCAAGTCCGTGCCGCCCAGTGATCCCCGTACATTAACACTATCCTACACCCACTAGGGACAATTTTTACATTTACCCAGCCAATTAACCTACATACCTGTACGTCTTTGGAGTGTGCCAACCTGATTTCAATAACTGGGATCTGAATTATCCTTTGGATGGACCCAGCACCAGGAATGCAGTTAAGATGGACACATGATGCTGGAATAACTCAGCGGGGACAGGCAGCATCTCAAGAGAGAAGGAATGGGCAAGGCCGAGACCATTCTTAAGACCCTGCTAACTTCAGCCTTCTTCTGTCTGAGGAAGGGTCTCGACCCCAAACGTCACCTATTCACAGATGTTCTCCAGAGATGTTGCCTTGTCCCGCTGAGTTACTCCAGCTTTTTGTGTCCACATTCAGTGTGCTCAGCTATAGAGCTGGGAGCGACTGCCAACAGGGAGGTTAAATTCATAACCACCCGAGAACATTTGGAGCAATCCACAAACCAGGTCTCCAGATAAAAGTCGAAACATCAGTAGGGTAAGCGGCCAGCTCTCTGATTATAGACACACGGTGCTGGAGTAGGTAAGCGGGACAGGCAGCATCTCTGGAGAACGTGGATAGGTGACGTTTTGGGTCGGGACCCTTCTTCAGACTCATTCCCAGGAGAAAAAGGCCTCAGAAGGCAGTGGAGGCCAATTCTCTGAATGCATTCAAGAGAGCTGGATAGTGCTCTTAAGGATAGCGGGGTCAGGGGGTATGGGGAGAAGGCAGGAACGGGGTACTGATTGAGAATGATCAGCCATGATCACATTGAATGGCGGTGCTGGCTCGAAGGGCTGAATGGCCTCCTCCTGCACCTATTGCCTATTGTCTATTGTCTAAAAAGGATTGCGTTGCTCAATGTGATGAGACACATGAGGTTAAAACACTTAGCAATCTTGTAAATCGTCTCTGCTCCCTTGTAGCCCCACAGGTGGCTGAGAGCTTGGAGCGGTGCCCTGGGTTGGGTCAGCTGGACTCTGCCCGGGCAGAAGCCAGGCCCTTGGATACCGAGCCCACCTGCCGGGGCCGTCACGCCTTCAGTCCGTCCGACTCCAGGTCCTCCAGCGAGAGCGAGCTGCCCTTCCCCATCCTGCTGGAAGGCGTAAGGAAGAGAAGCCCACCCCAGCAGGACCCTGTTCAATCAGAGTCCATCGACGCACAGATCCCACTGAAGCAAAGGACATTCGAGACCACCACAGTCAACAGAGGTAAGAGAAATTGTGCTTCAGTGTTTCCCCTGGGGGCTCCGGTTTCCCTGAAGATCAGATCACCTTGCGCATCATTTTATCTCATGTTCATGTTCATAAGTGATTAGGCCATTCGGCCCATCAAGTCCACTCCGCCATTCAATCACGGCTGGTCTATCTTCCCCTCCAAACCCCATTCTCCTACCTTCTCCCCATAAGCCCTGACACCCGTACTAATCAAGAATCTATCTAACTCTGCATTAAAAATATCCATTGACTTGGCCTCCACAGCCCTCTGTGCCAATGAATTCTGCAGATTCACCACCCTCTGTTTCAAGAAATTCTTCCTCCTCTTTCCTAAAGAAACGTCTTTAATTCTGAGGCTGTGACCCCTGGCGAGAAGGCAGGAGGATGGGGTTGGATGATCAGCCATGATTGAATGGCAGATTAGACTTGATGGGCCAAGTTGCCTCATTTTATTCCTAGAAACATAGAAAATATGTGCAGGAGGAGGCCATTTGGCCCTTTGAGCCAGCACCGCCATTCAATATGATCATGGCTGATCATCCAAAATCAGTACCCCGTTCCTGCTTTCTCCCCACATCCCTTGATTCCGTTAGCCCTAAGAGCTGTATCCAACTCTCTAAACCTGAATGCATCCTGTGAATTGGCCTCCACTGCCTTCTGTGGCAGAGAATTCGACAGATTCACAGCTCTCTGTGTGGAAAAAGTCCTATCACTTATGAACGAGCCAATAGACAATAGGTGCAGGAGTAGGCCATTCGGCCCTTTGAGCCAGCTCCGCCATTCACTGTGATCATGGCTGATCATCCCCAATCAGTACCCTGTTCCTGCCTTCTCCCAGTGTCACTAATTGCACATACAAAGCCCTAAACGGGCTTGCCCCCCCATATCAAGAATCTTCTAACCCACCACTCTATCTCCAGGTCCCTCAGGTCGGCCGACTTGGGGCTACTCACTATCCCGCGGTCTAGGCTTAAGCTCAGGGGTGACCGCGCTTTTGCGGTTGCAGCTCCGAGACTGTGGAACAACATCCCTCTCCCCATCAGAACTGCCCCCTCCATCGACTCCTTTAAGTCCAGGCTCAAAACCTATTTCTACTCCCTAGCATTTGAGGCCCTCTGAGGGGGCCCTGTGAACTGTTTATGTATGTGCTGTTATGTTTGTGTGCCATTGTATGTTCGTTCTTAGTACCTGCACTGATGTACAGCACTTTGGTTAACGTGGGTTGTTTTTAAATGTGCTATACAAATAAAATTGACTTGACTTGACTTGACTAATGCTGCCGCTCTGCGTCCGCAGGGTCTTGCAATGAATCGGACAGCGATGTCTCTGTACCTGACCTGGAGGAGCCCGAGGTCTCGTCGCCACTTGCCGGACAAGAACAGGTGTGTGGTACGGACGCCAATGTCAATCCTTTCTCTACACAGTGCAGGTTATAAACCCTATCCTACACTATCCTACACACTACTTCACTGAAGCAGATCCTTCAACCCAAGGCGACCAACATGTCCTATCTGAGCTACTGCCATGTGCCCACTTTTGGCCACTAACCATTCATAAGTTCATAAATCATAGGAGCTGAATTAGGCCATTTGGCCCATCGAGTCTACCCCGTCATTCAATCATGGCTGATCTATCATTCCCTCTCAACCCCATACTAATCATACACCCCGTACTAATCAAGAATCTATCTCTGCCTTAAAAATATCCATTGACGGCCTCCACAACTGTCTGTAGCAATGAATTTCACAGATTCACCACCCTCTGGCTAAAGAATCTTTAATCTGAACCGTCTAAACCATTCCTATCCATGTACCTGTCCAAATGTCTTTTAAATGGTGTTATAGTACCTGCCTCAAATACCTCTTCTGGCCACTCATTCCATACCCCACTAACATTTGTGTGAAAAACTTGCCCCTCAGGTTCCTATAAAAAAAATCCCCATTCACTATAAACCTACGTCCCCTGGCTCTTGATTCCCCTACTTTGTGAAAAAGATTCTATGCATTCACCCTATCCTTGCCTCTCATGACCTTATGCACCTCCATAAGATCATCCATCAGCCTCCTGCACACTAAAGTCCTAGCCTGCCCTATAGCTCAGACCCTCTGAGTGTTCGTATCACTTTTGATCTTATGACCTAAGCGTCTTGACCCGAAATGTCACCCATTCCTTCTCTCCAGAGATGCTGCCTGTCCCGCTGAATTACTCCAGCATTTTGTGTCTATCTTCAGTTTAAACCAGTACCTGCAGTTTCTTCGTACACAGATATATAAACATAGTACTCTGTAAACAATATAACAACATGGCAGTAGCTTCAGGGTATGTATACACATACTCACATATACACATCTATACAAATCACATACATATATATATATAATATAAGAAAATAACTGCAGATGCTGGTACAAATCGAAGGTATTTATTCACAAAATGCTGGAGTAACTCAGCAGGTCAGGCAGCATCTCGGGAGAGAAGGAATGGGCGACGTTTCGGGTCGAGACCCTTCTTCAGACTATATATACATATATATATGTATGTATATATATATATATACACACATGCACACGCACACACACACACACACACACACATGCGTGCACATAAAAACAAACAATAATAGTGCAATAATAATAATAATAGTCTATGTAGTTCAGAGCTTATTTGGAGGTTGTGGTGTTTAATAGCCTGATGGCTGTAGGGAAGAGGCTGTTCCTGAACCTGGACGTTACAGTTTTCAGGCTCCTGTACCTTCTTCCCGATGGCAGGACTGGAATGAGAGCGTGGCCAGGGTGGTGTGGGTCTCTGATGATGCCGGCTGCCTTGACCAGGCGTGACCAGGCTACCCATAAGATAGTCACAAAATGCTGGAGTAACTCAGCGGGTCAGGCAGCTTCTCTCTCGAGAAGGAATGGGTGATGTTTCGGGTCGAGGCCCTTCTTCAGGCTATAAGGTCCAGGTTTGACCCTGTTGCCCTTCTGAAACAGAGCAGCCACATTGTCTGTTCTCCAGCCTTCTGGCGCCTCATCTGTGACTGAAGTGGTTGCAAAGATGTGTTATATTTGCAGGAGGCTGCAACAGTGTAAATCAGGAGATCTCTATGCCTGGTGTGAGATGCGTCAGTAACAGATGAAAGGCGACTGAAAACCAACAGGAAGAATTGATCATTTTTACATTTTGTTATCCAGGTTACACTGTTTGAATTGATACTGGTAGTAGATTCAATGATAGAATCAAACCGTCGTTACAGCATGGAACCAGGCACTTCAGCCCAACCTGTCCATGCTGACCAAGATGCCCCATCTAAGCTAGTCCCATTTGCCTGCGTTTGGCCCATATGCTTCTAAGCATTTCCTAAACATGTATCTGTCCGTGACTTTAAATGCTTTTATAATACCTGCCTTAATTACCTCCTCTGGCAGCTCGTTCCATATACCTAGCCAGTCTGTGTGAAAAAGTTGCCCCTCAGGTTCCTATTAAATCTTTTCGCTATTACCTTAAATCGATATCCTCTGGTTCTTGATTCCCCAACCCCAGGTAAAAGACTTCACCTGATCTTTTTCACTCATGATTTTGTACACCTCTTTCAGATCACACATCAGCCTCCTGTGCTCCAAGGAATAACGTCCTAGCCTGCACAACCTCTCCCTTTATCTCAGGCCCCCAGTCCTGGCAACATTCTCGTAAATCTTCTCTGCGTCCTTTCAGCTGAGTGACGTATTTCCTACTGCAGGGTGACCAAAACTGAAGACAATACTCCAAATATGGTCTCACCAATGTCTTGTACAACAGTAACATAACATCCCAACTTCCACACTCAATATCTTGACTGATGACGGTCAATGTACTGAAAGCCTTCTTGACCACTTCAGGAAACTGTGTACCTGCACTCCTGGATCCCTCTGCTCTACAACACACCCTGTCTACCTGTGACCCCACTTTCAAGGAACTGTAAACATGCACTCCTAGATCCCTCTGCTCTACGACACTCCCTGACTACCTGTGGCACCACTTTCAAGGAACTGTATACCTGCACTCCTAGATCCCTCTGCTCGACAACACTGCCTTTCTAAGAACTGCGTACCTGCACTCTGAGATCCCTCTGCTCTACAAAACTCCCTATATACTTGTGACGCTACTTTCAGGGAACAGTGTACCTGCACTCCTAGATCCCTTGGCTCTACAACACTCCCTGTCTACCTGTGACACCACTTTCAAGGAACTGCATACCTAGATCCTTTAGATTTAGATTTAGAGATACAGCGCGGAAACAGGCCCTTCGGCCCACCGGATCCGCGCCGCCCAGCGATCCCCGCACATTAACACTATCCTACACACACAAGGGACAATTTTTTAAAACATTTGCCCAGCCAATTAACCTACATACCTGTACGTCTTTGGAGTGTGGGAGGAAACTGAAGATCTCGGAGAAAACCCACGCAGGTCACGGGGAGAACGTACAAACTCCGTACAGACGGCGCCCATAGTCGGGATCGAACCTGAGTCTCCGGCGCTGCATTCGCTGTAAGGCAGCAACTCTACCGCTGCGCTACCGTGCCGCCCTTCTGCTCTGCAACACTGCCTGTCTACCTGTGACCCCACTTTTAAGCAACAGTGTACCTGCACTCCTAGATCCCCCTGCTTTACAACACTCCCTGTCTACCTGTGGCACCACTTTCAAGGAACTGTATACCTAGATCCCTCTGCTCTACAACACTGCCTGTCTATCTGTGACCCCACTTTCTGGGAACTGTGTACCTGCACTCCTCGATCCCTCTGCTCCACACCACTCCCCAGGGCCCTGCCGTTCCCAGTGAATATCCTGGCCTGATTTGACTTCCTCATAAATGTCCTCATAAAGCTGCTCTGCGCTTGTTCCAGCTTGTTCCACCAAAAGTGGATAAACTCTTGGTGGGGTTTCTGCCACAGTACTCTCAACCTCACACACCGAACCATGAGGAAAGGGCAAGCCAGCTCTAATTCCTCCGAGATGCACCAAGATCATTGAGCTTGTGAATAAGTTCATAAGCGATAAGACCAGAATTAGACCATTCGGCCCATCAAGTATACACCATTCAATCACGGCTGATCTAGCTCTCCCTCTTAATTCCATTCTCCTGCCTTCTCCCCATAACCCCTGACACCCGTACTGATCAAGAATCTATCTATCTCTGTCTTAAAAATATCCATTGACTTGGCCTCCACATCTCCTTCCTAAAGGAACGTTCTCTAATTCTGAGGCTGTGGCTTCTGGTCCCTCTCCCACTAGCGGGAACACCCTCTCAACATCCACTCAGTCCAGGCCTTTCACTCTTTGGTAAGTCCCCACCTCATCCTTCTAAACTCCAATGAGTAGTGACCCAGTGCCAACAAACCCTCATCAGATGTTGAAATAGATTAAGACAAATAAAAGCGATTTCAGAGCAGAATTTGGAACGGAATCAGATTTGGGGTAGAAATTCATCCCGGTGCATCCTGATGCAAATCAATGGGACATTACCATCAAAGCCAAGTCTGAAACACAGCCGCTAGGAATATGAGCAGCAATTACTGAATAGTCAGCCTGGAGGGGATGCGTTGTCCTTTTGTGCACATTATTCTGGCTGTACAGTAGGGCAGCCAGTGGGTCACCTCTACATCGCTACTCTGGATATCCCTGCCTTCTCCCCATAACCTCTGACCCCCGTAATGATCAAGAATCTATATCTCTGCCTTAAAAATATCCATTAACGGCCTCCACATCCTTGTGTGGCAAAGAATTCCACAGATTCGCCACCCTCTGACTAAAGAGATTCCTCCTCATCTCCTTCCTAAAGGCTATGACCTCCAGTCCTAATCTCTCCCACTAGTGGAAACATCCTCTCAACATCCACTCTATCCAGGCCTTTCACTATTCTGTACGTTTCATTGAGGTCCCCCCTCATTCTTCTAAACCAGCGAGTACAGGCCCAGTGCCGTCAAACGCTCGTTATATGTTAACCCACTCATTCCTGGGATCATTCTCGTAAACCTCCTCTGGACCCTCTCCAGGGCCAGCACATCCTTCCTCAGATATGGGGCCCAATGGTGAAGTCTTGGGCAAAACACCTCCTTCAGAATGAAGAAGGGTCTCCACCCGTAATGTCGTCTGCCATTGCCCTTGGGAAGAGTGGGATTCACACACCCATGTTGTACTGAGGACTCAGTGTTGTACAGACGCTTGCAGACGTGAGCAACTGCAGATGCTGGGATCTTGAGAAATACACAAAGTGCTGGAGGAACTCGGCAGGTCAGGCAGCATCTGGAGTGTCGGATCAGACTGATGGATGTGGGAGGGGGGAGAAAACTGGAGAAGGGGGGGTGAGAGCGGGACAAGGCCTGGCGAGTACAAAATCTTGGGAGGAATAGATCGGGAAAATGCACAGTGGAAGGGAGTCGAAAACCAGAGGGCATAAGTTCAAGGTGAGGGGGGAAAGGTTTAACAGGAACCTGAGGGGTAACTTTTCCACACAAAGGGTGGTGGGTGTATGGAGTGAGCTGCCAGAGGAGGTCGTTGAGGCAGGTATCGCAACGTTTGAACAGGTACATGGATTGGACAGGTTCAGAGGGATATGTGCCAAATGCAGGCAGGTGGGACTAGTGTAGATGGGGCATGTTGGCTGGTGTAAATTGGAATGATAAATTGTCTCCAGAGCGTGTCGGATAGTGTTAGTGTGTGGGGATCACTGGTTGGCACGGACCCAGTGGGCCGAAGGGCCTGTTTCCATGCTGTACCTCTGAACTAATGTAAAACTAACAGTTGGACAGCTACATGGCTAGGACAGGTTTGGAAGGATATGGGCCAAATGCAGGCAGGTGGGACTAGTGTAGATGGGACATGTTGGCTGGTGTGGGAAATTGGGCCAAAGGGACAAATTCTACGCTAAGTGATAGGTGGATACAGTGACGGAGTGGGGTTGTTTGATGGGCAGACGGTTGGGTAATAATCTCCTCTGCATCCAATCCATGTTGTATCTAACGACTCGATACGATACGATACCATAGAACTTTATTGATCCCAGGAGGGAGATTAATCTGCCAACACTCATAATAACTCAAAATACACAAAACATGAAATTAAGGTGGGGGGGGGAGAGGGGAGTCAGTCTCAGTGTACCCCACGACAGAAGGTAGAGGAGTTGTACAAAGGATGTTTTGTTTAGTTTAGAGACACAGCACAGAAACAGGCCCACCGTGTCCGCGCCGCCCAGCGATCCCCGCACATTAACACCATCCCACACACACGAGGGACAATTTTTACATTTACCAAGCCAATTAACCTACATACCTGTACGTCTTTGGAATGTGGGAGGAAACCGAAGATCTCGGAGAAAACCCACGCAGGTCACGGGGAGAACGTGCAAACTCCGTACAGACAGCACTCGTAGTCGGGATCGAACCCGGGTCTCCGGCGCTGCATTCGCTGTAAGGCAGCAACTCTACCGCTGCGCCACCGTGACCGCCCTTTTTAACCAGGGAATGGCTGTCTTTGACGGGGGCAAGAATATTTTTGGTGTAGAGAATGTCTGAACGTTAAGTACAATTTGTTCTCTTTTTCTTGGGTAACATTGGCTGGCAGTCGCAGTTGGCTCAGGCAGTGGGGATTGGCGATGAGCCCATCAGCAAAGCCAAGCAGAGCCGCAGTGAGAAGAAGGCACGCAAGGTGAGTCAATACATGTCCACAAACAGCGGCGTACGCACGTGTGAACAGGCGTGTTGAAACATAGAAACATCGAAAATAGGTGCAGGAGTAGGCCATTCGGCCCTTCGAGCCAGCGCTGCCATTCAATATGATCATGGCTGATCATCCAAAATCAGTACCCCGTTCCTACTTTCTCCCCATATCTCTTGATTCCATTAGTCCTAAGAGCTAAATCCAACTCTCTCTTGAAAACATTCAGTGAATTAGACAATAGACAATAGGTGCAGGAGTCGGCCATTCAGCCCTTCGAGCCAGCACCGCCATTCAATGTGATCATGGCTGATCATCCTAAATCAGTACCCCGTTCCTGCTTTCTCCCCATATCCCTTGATTCCATTAGCCCTAAGAGCTAAATCTAACTCTCTTGAAAGCATCCAGTGAATCGGCCTCCGCTGCCTTCTGTGGCAGAGAATTCCACAGATTCACAACTCTCTGGGTGAAAATGTTTTTCCTCATCTCAGTCCTACTCCTTATTCTTAAACTGTAACCCTAGTTCTGGAGCTCAGCACGCACGTACAAACCTGTGATCCACATGACCAAGACTTAGACAGACCACATGGATGTTAACACTGTAGGAAGAATGGTCTCGACCCGAAACGTCACCCGTTTCTCTTCTCCAGAGATGCTGCTTGTCCCGCTGAGTTACTCCAGCTTTTTGTTGCTCTTTGTAGGTTTAAATCAGCATTTGCAGTTCCTTCCTACACAAGGAACTACAGATGCTGGTTTAAACCAAAGATGGATGCTATAAGCTGGAGTAACTCAGCTCCAAAGGTGTACAGGTTTGTAGATTAATTGGCTTCAGTTAAAAAAATTATAAATTGTCCCAAGTGTGTAGTAGCATAAAGCTAGTGTACAGGGTGATTACTGGTTAGCATGGACCTTGTCGGCTAAAGGGCTTGTTTCTACGGTGTATTTCCAAAGACAGACCTGCGCCGAGACAAGACTTTATTGATGCAGGTTTGTAGGTTAATTGTCCATCTGAAAATTGCCCATCAAGTGTAGGGAGTGGATGAGAAAGTGGGATAACATATAAACGGTGTGAACGGATGATCGCTGGTCGGCGTGAACGCGATAGGCCGAAGGGCCTGTTTCCATGCAGATTCCTTGCGTCTGTCCCTTATTCTTTCTCTCTCTCTCTCTTCCACTTATCCACCCCACCCCACCCCATCCCCACCAACTCTGTCCCAGGCCATGTCTAAGCTGGGTCTACGCCAGGTCCATGGTGTGACACGGATAACGATCAGAAAGTCCAAGAACATCCTGTTTGTGATAACAAAACCCGATGTCTTCAAGAGCCCGGTGTCTGACATCTACATCGTCTTCGGAGAAGCTAAGGTGAGAACTTGTTCCTGACTGTGACATGGCGGCATGGTGGTTCAGCGGGTAGAGCCGCTGCCTTACAGCGTCAGAGACCCGGGTTCAATCCCGACTACAGGTGCTGTCTGTACGAAGTTTGTACATTTCCCTGTGACCGTGTGGGCTTTCTCCAGGTGCTCCGGTTTCCTCCCACACTCCAAAGACGTACAAGTTTGCAGGTTAATTGGCTTCGGTAAAGTTGTAAATTGTGTGTGGGATAGTGCTAGTGTGCGGGGATCGCTGGTTGGTGCAGTCTCTCGATTAGTTGATGAGTATGGTTCTTGATTCTCGATTAGCACGGGTGTCAGGGGTTATGGTGAGCAGGCAGGAGAATGGGGTTAGGAGGGAGAGATAGATCAGCCGTGATTGAATGGTGGAGTCGACCTGATGGGCCGAATGGCCTACTTCTGCTCCTATCCCTTATGAATATAAATAATAATAAATAAATAATAATAAATAAAATAACTTTAAAAAAATTAAATCACTATGAACATGACTTTGTTTAGTTTAAGTCTGAAGGGGCTGTTTCGATATTTAGAGATACAGCGCAGAAACAGGCCCTTCGGCCCACCGGGTCCATGCCGCCCAGCGATCCCCGCACATTAACACTATCCTACACACACTAGAGACCATTTTTACATTTGCCCAGCCAATTAACCTACAAACCTGTACGTCTTTGGAGTGTGGGAGGAAACCGAAGATCTCGGAGAAAACCCACGCAGGTCACGGGGAGAACGTACAAACTCCGTACAGACGGTGCCCGTAGTCAGGATCGAACCTGAGTTGCATTCGCTGTAAGGCAGCAACTCTACCGCTGTGCCACCGTGATCGCCAACGTTTTCGTGTTGTATCTCTAAAGCAAGCTAAACTAAACTGGGTAACGTAGAACATAGTACATGGTTAGTAAGATTTAGAGGGATTTGGGCAAAATGCAGGCAAGTGGGACTAGTGTAGATGGGGCATCTTGGTTGGCATGGGCAAGTTGGGCTGAAGGGCCTGTTTTTGTGCTGTAAACTAAACTCAGTAACGATGTCCTTGAGTATCAATGAAGAATAACAGGTTAAGATGCTTTCAATGCCAAGGGCCTACTTCAACGCTGTACATCTAAAAGTCTAAAACATAAGTCAAACTCAAGTACACTAGGTAGAGCAAAGGGGAAGATACAGAGTGCAGAATATAGTTCTCAGCATTGTAGCGCACCAGTTCCACAGACAAAGTCCAATGTCCGCAATGGGGTAGAGGTGAATCGGACAGTGCCCTAGCTTATGGAAGGGCCGTTCAGAAGCCTGATAACAGAGCGGAAGAAGCTGTTCCTGAGTCTGGTTGTGCGAGCTTTCAATCTTCTGCACCTTCTGCCGAACAGGAGCGGGGAGAAGGAGGAATGGCCGGGATGGGACAAGCCATTAATTATGTTGGCTGCTTTCCTGAGGCAGCATGAAGTGTAGATGGAGTCGATGGTGGGGAGTCTGGTCTGTGTGATGGACTGGGTTACGTCCACAAGTCACTGCAATCTTTTGTGAAATTTGGGCAGAGCTGTCCCCAAACCAAGCTGTTATATAATGTGACTGTATGCTTTAGACAGAGGGTGGCGAATCTGTGGAATTATTTGCCACCGAAGGCTCTGGAGGCCAAGTCAGTGGATATTTTTAAGGCAGAGATATAGATTCTTGATTATTACGGGTGTCAGGGGTTATGGGGAGAAAGCAGGCGAATGGGATAGGAGGGAGAGATAGATCAGCCATGATTGAATAGTGGAGTAGACTTGATGGGCCGAATGGCCTAATTCTGCTCCTGTCACTCATCGACCTTCTGACCTTTCTCAGAAGCTGGTTGACAAAAAAAGGCACAGTAACAGATTAATGCAGTATGAAGTATCCTGCCTCCTTCAGACAGGAGACCCGGATAGAGTGGATGTGGAGAGGATGTTTCCACTACTGGGAGAGCCCAGGACCAGAGGGCACAGCCTCGGAATAAAAGGACGTAACTTTAGAAAGGAGATGAGGAGCAATTCTTTAGTCAGAGGGTGGCGAATCTGTGGAATTCATTGTCAGAGACGGCTGTGGAGGCCAAGTCAATGGATATTATTAAGGCAGAATGTGACAGGTTCTTGATTAGTAAAGGGTTGTGTCGGGATCGGCTGTTGTGTTGTCAACACTGACTGAAGCTCAAGAGGTTCAACTTCTTGGGTCCCTGAAAATATAATTCCTGCTCTTGTTTTCCTTTATTGCAGATTGAAGACCTATCCCAGCAGGCCCACAAGGCAGCAGCTGAGAAGTTCAAGGTTCCCATTGAACATGCGACCTTGATCCCGGAAACAACTCCCACCCTCAGCATTAAGGAGGAGAGCGAGGAAGAGGAGGTAAAATGTTCCTGAGGCATTCACAGAGTCATAGAGTGATATATAGCGTGGAAATAGGCCCCCTCGGCCCAACTTGCCCACACCGACCAAAACACATCCCATCTACACTCGTTCCACGTGCCTACGTTTGGCCCATATCCTTCCAAACCTCCTGAGTGCAGGAGGATGAGGGGTAATCTTACAGAGGGGTATAAAATCATGAGAGAAATCGATTGGGTAGAGTCTCTTGCCCAGAGTAGGTGAATCGAGGACCAAACGCAGGCAGATGGGACTAGTGTAGATGGGCCAGTGTGGGCAAGTTGGGCCGAAAGGCTTGTTTCCACGCTGTATCACTGTATGACTCTAAGTGATAGGTGGATACAGCGAGGGGGGGTGTTTGATGGGCAGGTAATCGTCTCCACTGCATCTAATCCTGTAGTAACTGGATTTACTACATTTACTAACTGGATTTACTAACTGGATCTAATGATAAGCAGCCAGGTGGGACTAGTGTAACTGGGACATGTTGGCTGGTGTGGGCATGTTGGGCCGAAGGGCCTGTTTCGTCACTGTATCACTCTATGACCTGCTCTATCCATGTACCTGTCTAAATGTTTCTTAAATGGTGTGATAGTCTCAACTAGCTCACCCGGCAGCTCGTTCCGTACACCCATCATACTTTGTGTGAAAAACTTACTCCTCAAGTTCCTATTAAATCTTTTCCCCCCTTCACCTTAAACCAAAGATACCAGAGGAGCAAGATGAACCACTCCGTTGAAATCGCCGATACTGATGTGTAGTACGCAAAGGAGCGTAACCTCCGCCATTTTAGTAGGAAAAATGGCGTTCGCTCTGCCTCTCGCAGAGTAATCAGTGTTTTGGGGGAACAGTATGTGTGATGATACCATGAAAATGCAGAATATATCTCATCCATCAATTCACAGATTTTTGTTATTTTTCTTTTAAAATGTTTCTGCAAGTTTCTGCCTACTAAAATGGCGCCATAACACACGACAGTTTTTAGGGTCGAGTGGTCTATCTTGCTCTGCTCCATTATCTTTGCCTTAAACCTATGTCCTCTGGTTCTCAATTTCCCAACTCTGGACAATAAACACTGTGCATCAACGCGATCTGTTCCTCTCATGATTTTGTACACCTCTATAAGATCATCTGTACACCTCATCCTTCAGCGCTTCAAAGCATAGATACCCAGCCTACTCAACCTCTCCCTATAGCTCAGATCCTCAAGTCCTGGCAACATCCTCGTAAACCTTCTCTGCACCCTTTCCAGCTTGACAATATCCTTCCTGTAGCATGGTGCCCAGAACTGAGTACAATATTCTAAATGCGGTCTTGTGCAATTGCAACATGACCTCCCAACTTCTATACTCAAAGGACATCACGCTCTTTGGTTGAGACACGAGATTGAGGTTGAATGATTGAAAGATACAGCACGGAAAAAGTCCCATCGGCCCACCGATCCCACACCAAACGCCTCCAGGCCATCGATCACCCGTTCACACCAGTTCTATGTTATCCCATTTGCTCATCCAGTCCCTGCACACTCTAGACAATTTAGAACAGGGCCAATTAACCTACAAACCTGTACGTCTCTGGGATGTGGGGGGAAACTCAAGCACAGACAGCACCCAAGGTCAGGATCAACCCCGGGTGTCTGGTGCTGTAAGGCGGCAGCGGTTGAGTTGCTGCCTCACTGATTCAGAGACCTGGATTTGATCCAGACTACGGGTGCTGTCTGTGCGGAGTTTGTACGTTCTTCCCGTGACCGCGTGGGTTTTCTCTGAGATCTCTGGTTTCCTCTCGCACTCCAAACAAGTACAGGTTTGTAGCCCTGGTTCACAAATGTAAAATCGTCCCTAGTGTGTGTAGGATAGTGCTAGTTTTTTTAGATTTAGATTTAGATTTAGAGATACAGCGCAGAAACAGGCCCTTCGGCCCACCGAGTCCGCGCCGCCCAGCGATCCCCGCACACTAACATTATCCTACACCCACTAGGGACAATTTTTCCATTTGCCCAGCCAATTAACCTACATACCTGTACGTCTTTGGAGTGTGGGAGGAAACCGAAGATCTCGGAGAAAACCCACGCAGGTCACGGGGGGGACGTACAAACTCCGTACAGACGGCGCCCGTAGTCAGGATCGAACCTGAGTCTCCGGCGCTGCATTCGCTGTAAGGCAGCAACTCTACCGCTGCGCCACCGTGCCGCCTCTAGTTTGTGGGGATCGCTGGTCGACGCGGACCCGTTGGGCCGAAGGGCCTGTTTCCGCGCTGTGTCTCTAATACTCTACCAGCTGTGCCACCGTGCCGCCCCATTAAAATGGGCCATTAACATTCTTCTCCTTATGCTTAACTTTCAGATGGACGAAACGGGACTGGAAGCGAGAGACATAGAGCTGGTGATGGCCCAGGCTAACGTGTCGCGAGGGAAAGCTGTACGAGCCCTCAGACACAACAAGAATGACATAGTCAACGCTATCATGGTGAGTTGCTCTAGCACCCAGACCATCACACAACCCAACCTCGCTTCCTTTGACCCCATCTACACCTCACGCTGCCTCGGCAAGGCCAGCAGCACAATCAAGGACCAGTCGCACCCTGGCCACTCCCTCTTCTCCCCTCTCCCATCGGGCGAAAGTTGTAGAAGTGTGAAAATGCACACCTCCAGATTCAGGGACAGTTTCTTCCCAGCTGTTATCAGGCAACTGAATCATCCTACCACAACCAGAGAGCAGTCCTGAACAACTATCTAGCTCATTGGTGACCCTCGGACTATCCTTGTTCAGACTTTGCTGGCTTTTCCCTGCCCTAACCATTATTCCCTTATTATGTATCTATACATTGTGAATGGCTCGATTGTAATCATCTATTGTCTTTCTGCTGACTGGATAGCACTTTAATCTACATATAGTTTGGGCCAACCAAGTTGGTAACAGAGCTGAGGAGGAGGATTTCCTGGAATGTACACAGGATGGTTTTTTAAACCAATATGTAGAGGAACTGACCAGAGGGCAGGGCATCCTAGACTGGGTATTGTGTAATGAGGAAGGATTAGTTAGCGATCTTGTTGTGCAAGGCCCCTTGGGCAACAGTGACCATAATATGGTGGAATTCTGCATTAGGATGGAGAGTGACACGGTTAATTCAGGGACCAGGGTCTTGAACTTGAATAAAAGAGACTTTGAAGGTATGAGATGGGAATTGGCTGGGATAGACTGGCAAATTATATAGGACATTGGTGAGACCACACCTGGAGTATTGCGTACAGTTTTGGTCTCCTAATCTGAGGAAAGACATTCTTGCCATAGAGGGAGTACAGAGAAGGTTCACCAGATTGATTCCTGGGATGGCAGGATTTTCAAATGAAGAAAGTCTGGATAGACTCGGCTTGTACTCGCTGGGATTTAGAAGATTGAGGGGGGATCTTATAGAAACTTACAAAATTCTTAAGGGGTTGGACAGGCTAGATGCAGGAAGATTGTTCCCGATGTTGGGGAAGTCCAGAACAAGGGGTCACAGTTTAAGGATAAGGGGGAAGTCTTTTAGGACCGAGATGAGAAAGTTTTTTTTTCACACAGAGAGTGGTGAATCTGTGGAATTCTCTGCCACAGAAGGTAGTTGAGGCCAGTTCATTGGCTATATTTAAGAGGGAGTTAGATGTGGCCCTTGTGGCTAAAGGGATCAGGGGGTATGGAGAGAAGGCAGGTACGGGATACTGAGTTGGATGATCAGCCATGATCGTATTGAATGGCGGTGCAGGCTCGAAGGTCCGAATGGCCTACTCCTGCACCTATTTTCTATGTTTCTATGTTAAAGGGTTGACAGTGGAGATGCAATGGCGAAGATTTAAAGACCGCATGGATGAACTCCAGAAATTGTTCATCCCTGCCTGGCGAAAAAATAAAACTGGGAAGGCGGCTCAACCGTGGCTGACGAGGGAAGTCAAGGATAGTGTTAGAGCCAAGGAAGAGGCATATAAATTGGCCAGTAGAAGCGGCAAACCAGAGGACTGGGAGAGATTTAGAACTCAACAGAGGAGGACAAAGGGGTCAATTAAAAGGGGGAAAAAGAGCATGAAAGAAAGCTTGTGGCGAATATAAAAGCTGACTGTAAAAGTTTCTTTAGGTACGTAAAAAGGAAAAGATTAGTGAAGACGAATGTAGGTACCTTACAGTCAGAGACTGGTGAATTTATAATGGGAAACAAGGAAATGGCAGAACAGTTAAATGAGTACTTTGGTTCTGTCTTCACTAAGGAAGACACAAACAATCTCCCAGAAATACTAGGGGACCGAGGATCTAGTGGGAGGGAGGAACTGAAGGGAATCCACATTAGTCAGGAAATGGTGTTAGGTAAACTGTTGGGACTGAAGGCAGATAAATCCCCAGGGTCAGATGGTCTGCATCCCAGAGTGCTCAAGGAGGTGGCGCTAGAAATCATGGATGCATTGGTGATCATTTTCCAATGTTCTCTCGGCTCTGGATCAGTTCTATGGACTGGAGGATAGCCAATGTAACTCCACTTTTGAAGAAAGGAGGGAGAGAGAAAACAGGGAATTATAGACCAGTTAGCCTTACATCTGTAGTGGGGAAGATGCTGCAGTCGATTATTGAAGATGTCATAACAGGGCAGTGATGGAATTGGTCAAAGTCAGCATGGATTTATGATGGGGAAATCATTCTTGACTAATCTTCTGACATTTTTTGAGGATGTAACAAGTAGAATGGATAAGGGTAGAGCCAGTGGATGTGGTGTATCTGGACTTTCACAAAGCCTTTGACAAGGTCCTACACAAGAGATTAGTGTACAAACTTAGAGCACGTGGTATTGGGGATTGGGTATTGACATGGATAGAGAACTGGTAGGCAGACAGGAAACAAAGCATAGGAATTAACGGGTCCTTTTCAGAATGGCAGGCAGTGACTAGTGGGGTGCTGGGACCCCAGTTGTTTATAATATATATTAACGATTTAGATGAGGGGATTAAATGTAACATCTCTAACTTTGCAGATGACACAAAGCTAGGTGGCAGTGTGAGCTGAGAGGAGGATGCTATGAGGCTGCAGGGTGGCTTAGATAGGTTGGGTGAGTGGGCAGATGCATGGCAGATGCAGTATAATGTAGATAAATGTGAGGTTATCCATTTTGGTGGCAAGAATAGGAAGGCAGATTATTATCTCCATTGTGTCAGATTAGGAAAAAGGGAAGTGCAACGAGACCTAGGAGTCCTTGTACATCAGTCACTGAAAGTAAGCATGCAGGTACATCAGGCAGTGAAGAAAGCTAATGGTATCTTGGCCTTCATACCGAGAGGATTTGAGTATCGGAGTAAAGAGGTCCTTCTGCCATTGGACAAGGCCCTGGTGAGACCACATCTCGAGTATTGTGTGCAGTTTTGGTCTCCTAATTTGAGGAAGGCCATCCTTGCTATTGAGGGAGTGCAGCGTAGGTTCACGAGGTTAATCCCTGGGATGGCGGGACTGTCATAAGATGAAAGTTTGGAAAGACTGGGCTTGTATTCACTGGAATTTAGAAGGATGAGAGGGGATCTTATAGAAACATATACAATTATAAAAGGACTGGACAAGCTAGATGCAGGAAAAATGTTCCCAATGATGGGGGAGTCCAGAACCAGGGACCACAGTCTTAGTATAAATGGGAGGCCATTTAAAACTGAGATGAGAAAACACTTTTTCACCCAGAGGGTTGTGAATTTGTGGAATTCTCTGCCACAGAGGGCAGTGGAGGCCAATTCACTGGATGAATTTAAAAGAGAGTTAGATAGAGCTCTTTATGCTTGCAGAATCAAGGGGTATGGGGAGAAGGCAGGAACGGGATAGTGATTGTGGATGATCAGCCATGATCACAATGAATGGCGGTGCTGGCTCGAAGGGCTGAATGGCTTCCTCCTGCACCTATTTTCTATGTTTCTTTGAAAGAATGCGTTGACTGGGTTTGTATTCACTGGAATTTAGAAGGATGAGAGGTGATCTTATAGCAACATATAAAATTCTTAGCGGATTGGACAAGGTAGATGCGGGAAAAATCTTCCCGATGTTGGGGGAGTCCAGAACCAGGGGTCACAGTTTGAGAGGAAGTGGCAGGCCATTTAGGACTGAGATGAGGAAAAACTTTTTCAGCCAGAGTGTTGTGAATCTGTGGAATTCTCTACCACAGAAGGCAGTGGAGGTCAATTCACTGGATGTTTTCAAATGAGAGTTAGATTTAGCTCTTTGGGGCCTGGGGAACCAAGGGAGAAAGCTGGAACGGGGTACTGATTTTGGATGATCAGCCATGATTTTAAACTAAATAGTGGGGGGGGGGGGGGGGGGGGGTTGTCAAATGGGATATACAAGGATGGAGTTAAAGGGAAAGAGAGTATAGGAAAAGTTAAGAAAGACCCGGGAATTAACGGGACAAAAAGCTCACGAACGGATAGAAGAGTTTGGGCAAGTGATAGGAATCGATGTGAAAGGTGATATGAATAAGGGATTAAAAGTATTATTTATGAATGTGCAAATTATAAGAAGTAAAGTGGATGAGCTTGAGGCTCAGTTAGAGATTGGTAGGTATGACATTGTGGGGATTACAGAGACGTGGCGGCAGGAGGATCGGCACTGGGAACTGAATATTCATGGTTATACGTCCTATAGAAAGGACAGGCTGGTGGGCAGAGGTGGTGGGGTAGCTCTGCACAAGTCCCACCTGCCTGCATTTGGCCCATATCCCTCTAAACCCATCCTATCGATGTACCTGTCCAAAGGTTTCTTAAATGTTGCGATAGTTCCTGCCTCAACTACTTCCTCTAGCAGCTTGTTCAATACACCCACCACCCTTCGTGTGAAAATGTTACCCCTCAGATTCCTAATAAACCTTTTCCCCCTCACCTTAAACCTATGTCCTGTGGTTCTCGATTCCCCTACTCTGGGCAAGAGACTCATTTTTTTCTTACTTTTCTTACTTAATAGCCCATGTAATAGAACAAGTATGATCGAATGATGGAACATACTCGATGGGCCTAATGGCCTAATTCTTCTCCTCCGTTTTATGGTTATGGTCCAAATTGCCACCTCCACCTGCTAAAGAAAAAGTGGTTTTATCTTCAAAGGGTTGGGTTTAGATTTATTATTATAAACGTCGCCTATCCATGTTCTCCAGAGAGGGGCGGATAGAGTGGATGTGGAGAGGATGTTTCCACTAGTGGGAGATTCTGGGACAAGAGGTCATAGCCTCAGAATTTAAGGATGTTCCATTAGGAATGAGTTGAGGAAGAATTTCTTTAGTCAGAGTCAATAGTCAATAGTCAATAGTCGTTTATTTGTCACATACACATAAATGTGTAGTAAAATGGAACATTACCCGCAGTTGAACAATAAGACCAATAAGATTAATCAATAAAAATGCAATAACACATACAATCACAACTAACACCAAACAAAAAGAAACATCCATCACAGTGAGTCTCCTCCAGTCCCTCCTCACTGTGATGGAAGGCCAGAATGTCTTTTTCTCTTCCCTGCCGTCTTGTCCCGCGGTCAGGCTGTTGGAGTTGCCACGTCGGGGCGGTCGGGGCTCCCGATATTGAAGCCCCCGCTGGGCGGTGAAAAAAAATCCCGCGGCCTATTTCAGGCCGCGCCGGATGGTGAAAGGTCCGCAGCGGGCCGACCCAAGCCCCGCGATTCGGGGCGGGCGAACACGTTGCCTCTGCCGCTGCCGGAGCTCCCGATGTCGGCCCCCATCCAGGGGCCTGCGGGCTTCCGACGTCCACGCGGCCCGCGCCGGAGCCTCCGGAGACGAGTCGCAGCCGTTCCCGCAGCATTCGCAGGCAGCCAGCGCCGCAGGTGGTGAGTCCGGACCGCGGGCTCTGCGAACCAGAGACCCAGGTGGTCCCAGGTGCATGGCCGGTGGTAGGCCGCAACGGGAACGGAGACACGGCACAGAACAAAGGTCGCGTCTCCGTTCTGGAGAGAGAATGTTACAGTTACAGTTCCCGTTCCCTCCCACCCCCCCCCCCCCCCAAAACATAACATACAACACTACATCATATTAACACTACAATTGAGACAAAAACAACAAAAAACACAAAAGACAGACGGACTGCAGGCAAGCCGCAGCTGCGACGGCAGCGCTGGCTCCTCCCTTGGTGGTGAATCTGTGGAATTCATTGCCGCAGAAGGCTGTGGACACCAAGTCAATGGATATTTTTACAGCAGAGATAGATAGATTCTTGATTAGTACGGGTGTCAGGGGTTATGGGGAGAAGGCAGGATGATGGAGTAGGTTTGATGGGCCGAATGGCCTAATTCTGCTCCTAACTCTTTTGAACTTATGAATGAAGATACTGCCTGATCTGCTGAGTTGCCCAAGCACTTTGTGTCGTTTTTGGTAAACTAGCATTTCTTGTTTTTAAAGAAAGCATTTGTGTACCGAGGTGCAGTGAAAAGCTTTTGTGTTAGGTCATAGGTCCATAAGTGATAGGAGCAGAATTAGGCCATTCGGCCCATCAAGCCTACCCCACCATTCAATCATGGCTGCTCTATCTCTCCCTCCTAACCCCATTCTCCTGCCTTCTCCCCATAACCTCTGACACCCGTACTAATCAAGAATCCATCTATCTCTGCCTTAAAAATATCCATGTTGCATGCTATCCAATCAGATCAGATAATAATATACATAAATACAGTCAAGTCAACTTTAGATAATACCATACAGAAATACAATTAAGCCAAACCTGAACAGAGCCAAATATTCTCTACGTTCAGTCTGAAGAAGGGTTCTCACCCGAAACATCATCCATCCTTTTTCTCCAGTGATGCTGCCCGACCTGCTGAGTTCCTCCAGCACCTTGTGTCTATCAGTGCTAGAGACAGGTTTGAAGTGTAGATCGGAGTGTGTGATGGACTGGACTACGTCTAACACGCTCTGCAATTTCTTGTGATCTTGGGCAGAGCTGTTCCAAAACCAGGCTGTGTTGCAACTCGACGGTAGGCTTTGTAGTTCTGTTTATCATATCATATCATATATATACAGCGCGGAAACAGGCCTTTTTCGGCCCACCAAGTCCACGACGCCCAGCGATCCCCGTACATTAACACTATCCTACACACACTAGGGACAATTTTTACATTTACCCAGCCAATTAACCTACATACCTGTACGTGGTTTATTGTCATGTGTACTGAGGTACAGTGAAAGGCTATTTGTTGCGCACTAACCATTCAGCAGTAAGACAATACATGATTACAAACAAACCATTTACTGTGTATAGATTCATGATAAGGGAATAAAGTTCAGTGTAAGGTAAAGACAGAAAAGTCAGATAGCCCAAGGGATCCTGATGGGGTAGATAGTAGTTCAGCACTGCTCTCTGGTTGTGGTAGGATAGACAATAGACAATAGGTGCAGGAGGAGGCCATTCGGCCCTTTGAGCCAGCACCGCCATTCAATGTGATCATGGCTGATCATTCTCAATCAGTACCCCGTTCCTGCCTTCTCCCCATACCCCCTGACTCTGCTATCCTTAAGAGCTCTATCCAGCTCTCTCTTGAATGCATTCAGTTGGTTCAGTTGCCTGATAAAAGCTGGGAAGAAACTGTCCCTGAATCTGGAGGTGTGCGTTTTCATACTTCTGTACCTCTTGCCTGATGGGAGATGGGAGAAGAGGGAGTGGCCAGGGTGCGACTGGTCCTTGATTGTGCTGCTGGCCTTGCCGAGGCAGCGTGAGGTGTAAATGGAGTCAACGGAAGGGAGATTGGTTTGTGTGACGGTCTGGGCTGCGTAATTCTTCCTTATCTCCTTCCTAAAAGAACGTCCTTTAATTCTGAGGTTGTGACCTCTGGTCCTAGACTCTCCCACTGGTGGAAACATCCTCTCCACACCCACTCTATCCAGGCCTTTCACGATTCTGCATGTTTCAATGAGGTCCCAATCAGTTTCACAAACAGAGAAGGGATAGTAATCAGCAGGAAGGAACTGCAGATGCTGGTTTAAACCGAAGAGCGACACAAAAAGCTGGAGTAACTCAGCGGGACAGGCAGCTTCTCTGGAGGGAAGGAATGGGTGATATTTCAGGTCGAGACCGTTCTTCAGAAGTAATCACCTTTTTTTAATTATTCTCTCTTTTCTTCTCTCTAGGAATTAACAATGTAAACTGCAAAATGGAGATCTATTTCTATATATATTCGCTGGATATTATCAACATTATAAACTATAACCAAACTGTAAATCATACACGTTTGCATCTGTTATACTGCTAATAAACTTAGTAAATGGAAACCAAACGAGAGACTGCTTGTGTTTCTTCAAAACAGTTGCCAGGAAAGTGAAGGGGCTTTTCCAGGCTGACATCTATCTCCAGAAGATAGACACAAAATGCTGGAGTAACTCAGCGGGTCAGGCAGCACCTCTGGAGAGAAGGAACGGGTGACGTTTCAGGTCGAGACGCTTCAGACTGTATCGGGGGAGAGGGAGACACGGAGATTTGTTTTCACATCTTACCCTTCCATCTCTCTCATTTCCATCTCCCCTGACGCTCAGTCTGAAGAAGGGGTTTCGACCCGAAACGTCACCTATTCCTTCTTTCCAGAGATGCTGCCTGAGCCGCTGAGTTCCTCCAGCATTTTGTGTCTGTCTCCTGGATAGATTCGCTTTGACTTTTTCCCCCTCTTGTCACCTCCCCAGCAAATGTGCAGGAAGGAACTGCAGATGCTGGTTTACACAGAAGATAGACACAAAATGCTGGAGTAACTCAGTGGGACAGGCAGCATCAGTGGAGAGAAGGACTGGGTGACGTTTTGGGTTGGGAAGAAATGGTCTCGACCCGAAATGTCACCCATTCCTTCTCTTCAGAGATAACTCTGCTGCTGATGTAATTTCCCCTCCTTTGTTTTCTCGTGTTGGTGACAGCAGATCTGGTCAAAAGCTCCCATCTGCTTCTCTGAAACAGGCCCCCATTTTACGTAGAACAATGCTCCGCGTTCTGAATGTGTGTGAAGAAGGATTCCGAGCCGAAACGTCACCTATTCCTTATGACCAGAGATGCTGCCTGACCCGCTGAGTTACTCCAGCACTTTGTGTATTTCTTTGTAAACAAGCATAATAATCATCATCATAATCATACTTTATTAGCCAAATATGTTTTGCAAACATACGAGGAATTTGTTTTGCCATACAGTCATACCAATTATAAGCAACAGGGCAGCACGGTGGCGCAGCGGTAGAGTTGCTGCCTTACAGCGAATGCAGCGCCGGAGACTCAGGTTCGATCCTGACTACGGGTGCTGTACTGTACGGAGTTTGCACGTTCTCCCCGTGACCTGCGTGGGTTTTCTCTGAGATCTTCGGTTTCCTCCCACACTCCAAAGACGTACAGGTTTGTAGGTTAATTGGCTGGGCAAATGTAAAAACTGTCCCTAGTGTGTGTAGGATAGTGTTAATGTGCGGGGATCGCTGGGCGGCGCGGACTCGGTGGGCCGAAGGGCCTGTTTCTGCGCTGTATCTCTAAATCTAAACAGTACACACAAAATACATTTTAACGTAAACAAAGTGAGGGAAGGCGAAAAATAGTTCAATCTCTTCCCTTCTTTGTTGTCCCGCGGTCGGGGGCCTCGAGCCTTCCGTAGACGGGACGATCTTGACTCCCGTAGCCGGCGGCCTTTGGGCCCTCCGCATCGGGGCGATCAAGCTCCTGCATCGGGGGGGTGATCTCAGCTCCCCTGCACTGGGCGATCAAACCCCGGGTCAGGGCTGGTCGAAACCTTCTGTGGCTTGGAGCTTCCCGACATCGGTCTCTACCCGAGACTGCGAGCTCCTCGATATTGAAATCCGCAGGCCGCGGTTGGAGCGTCGATCCCAGGCAAGGGGTCGCATGTCCACGATGGTAAGTCCACGGCCCCGCGGTGGGGCTCAAAGTCAGTCTCAAGCAAGGCCGCCAGCTCCATTATGTTAGGCCGCAGAGCGAACGTAGATACGCACTTCTGGCAAGGTAAGAGATTGAAAACCAGTTTCCCCTGATGCCCTCCCCCACCCCCCACATAAAACAAACTAGAGAACATTAACAGGTAGTGTAAGAAAATAACTGCAGATGCTGGTACAAATCGAAGGTATTTATTTCACAAAAGGCTGGAGTAACTCAGCCTTCTGTGGTAATGAATTCCACAGATTCACCACCATCTGATGAAAGAAATTCCTTCTCATCTCCTTCCTAAAAGAACATCCTCTAATTCTGATGCTGTGACCTCTGGTCCTAGACTTTCCCACTAGTGGAAACATCCTCTCCACATCCACCCTGTCCAGGCCTTTCACGAGTCTGTACGTTTCAATGAGGTCCCCCCTCATTCTTCTAAACTCCAGCGAGTACATTCCCAGTGCTGACAAACGCTCATCATATGTTAACCCACTCATTCCTGGGATCATTCTTGTAAATCTCCTCTTGACCCTCTCCCGAGCCAGCACATGCTTCCTCAGATAAGGTGCCTAAAACATGTTCCCAATGTTGGGGGAGTCCAGAACAAGGGGCCACAGTTTAAGAATAAGGGGTAGGCCATTTAGAACTGAGATGAGGAAAAACTTTTTCAGTCAGAGAGTTGTGAATCTGTGGAATTCTCTGCCTCAGTAGGTAGTGGAGGACAATTCTCTGAATGCATTCAAGAGAGATCTGGATAGAGCTCTTAAGGATAGCGGAGTCAGGGGGTATGGGGAGAAGGCAGGAACGGGGTACTGATTGGGAATGATCAGCCATGATCACATTGAATGGCGGTGCTGGCTCGAAGGTCCGAATGGCCTCCTCCTGCACCTATTGTCTATTGTAAAATTGCTCACAATATTCCAAATGCGGCCTTACCAGCGCCTTATAGAGCCTCAGTATCACATCCCTGTTTTTGCATACAAGCCCTCTTGAAATAATTGAGTTTGCTTTCTTTACTACCGATTCGACTTGCAGATTAACTTTTTGAAAATCCTGTACTCCCAAGTCCTTTTGCACCTCCGATTTCTGGATTCCCCCATTTAGAAAATAGTCTGTGCCATTATTCGTCCAACCAGAATGCATGACTCCACACTTTGCTCCTCTCTGTTGCATCTACCATTTCTCGGCCCACTCTCCCAACCTGTCCAAGTCCCTCTGCTGGTGGTTTATTATGTTGAGCTAAAAACCCCACTGTGAGAAACAAAGCCTGTTTTTTTTAATGAGCTGTTTCTGGTGGTTTGCTAACATTTTAGAGAACATATTGCAATTGCACATTTTTAGCTCAGTTTATGCCGTACAGCGAATGAGAGAGTTCAGTTGAGTTTAGCTTAGTTTAGAGATGGAGCACAGTAACAGGCTCACTGAGACTGCGTCGACCAGCGATCCCCACACACTGAAACCCCTGTCCCACTTAGACGATTGTTAGGTGACTACAGGTGACTAGGCTGTCACCACACGGTCGCCGGGGTGTCGCCTGTACGGCCGTGAGTCGCCTCCAAAGAGTCGTAGCGTTTTTCTGGTCGCCGCTGGATTTTGAAATGTTAAAAAAATTTCGGCGACTGTTGGTTTGACACCAATGATCGTAGCTGAATGACCTTTATTGTCATTCAAAATGAATTGAACGAAAATCGAAGCCAGCCGGAGGCGAAAATGACGTGAATTGTCTTCAGTTGTCGCCGACACAGTCGTAGCTTGTCGCGGGTAAACGTAGGTTGACTTCGGTTGTCATAGGTTGTCGTAGGTGCAGTCGTAGGTGGACGTCCTAAGTCGCGACGATTGGGTCTCCGGTTGTTGGTAGCTTGCCGTAGCTTAACGTCAACTAGGTGGTAGGATGTTGTAGCTTGTCGTAGACATTGACGTAGGGGGGGTCCAGTTGCCAGTTTTTCGGCGAACTGCTACGCCTTTTGCAGTCGCCTAAAAAAACGCCTAAGTGGGACAGGCCTCTAACACTATCCTACACACACTAGGGACAATTGACAATTTTACCGAAGCCAATTAACCTACAAACCTGCACGTCTTTGGAGTGTGCGAGGAAACCGGAGCACCCAGAGAAAACCCACGTGGTCACGGGGAGAACGTACAAACTCCATACAGACAGCGCCCGTAGTCGGGATCGAACCTGGGACTTTGGCGCTGTGGGGCAGCAACTTTACAGCTGCGCCACCGTGCCGCAGAGACTTGGGTCTTTAGAGATACGGCATGGAGACAATAGACAATAGGTGCAGGAGGAGGCCATTCGGCCCTTCAAGCCAGCACCACCATTCAATGTGATCATGGCTGATCATCCCCTTTGGTCCACCAAGTCCACAATGACCAGCGATCACCCCGTGATAAGCATTGTACTTCTTGAGGTCATAAGTGATAGTATCAGAATTAGGCCTTTTTGCCCGTCAGGTTAACTCCACCATTCAATCGTGGCTGATCTATCTCTCCCTCCTAACCCCATTCTCCTGCCTCCTGCCCAGAACCCCTGACACCCGTGCATGTAGTTGTTGGGACTTTATGTGGGTGATGGCTGCAGTTACCGGAGCAAACCAGTATCAAGGCCAAGGTCAAACAGAACGTGTTAATTATCACCTTAATCTAAAATAGACATAAAATGCTGGAGTAACTCAGTGGGGCAGGCAGTATCTCTGGAGACAAGGAATGGGTGGTATTTCAGGTCGAGACCCTTCTTCAGACTGGAAACGGGCGGCACGGTGGCACAGCGGTAGAGTTGCTGCCTTACAGCGAATGCAGCGCCCGAGACTCAGGTTCGATCCTGACTACGGGCGCCGTCTGTACGGAGTTTGTACGTTCTCCCCGTGACCTGCGTGGGTTTTCTCCGAGATCTTCGGTTTCCTCCCACACTCCAAAGACGTGCAGGTATATAGGTTAATAGGCTGGGCAAATGTAAAAAAATTGTCCCTAGTGGGTGTAGGATAGTGTTAGTGTGCGGGGATTGCTGGGCGGCGCGGACCCGGTGGGCCGAAGGGCCTGTTTCTGCGCTGTATCTCTAAATCTAAATCTAAAAAATAAATAAATCTAAATCTAATTCTATTCCTTCTCTCCAGAGATGCTGCCTGTCCTGCTGAGCTACGCCAGCATTTTGTGTCTTCCTTTTGTTTCCTTGCCCCACAATTCCTCCATCACTTTGCTTTTTTTGCAGAGTAGTACTGGTTGATTTTAGTAATGACCTTTGAGACTTTAAATATCGGAACCCATGTCCTCTCCTGGGTCTAGCCCACACAAGGTACTCGAGAATGACTCTTGATGTCCTCAAAGCCAGAAGACGATGATGAATCTCAGCTTGGTTTGGGAACAGCTCCATCCAAGACCGCAAGGAATTGCAGCGAATTGTGGACGCAGCCCAGACCATCACACAAACCAACCTCCCTTCCATTGACTCCATCTACACCTCACGCTGCCTCGGCAAGGCCAGCAGCATAATCAAGGATGAGTCGCACCCTGGCCACTCCCTCTTCTCCCGTCTCCCATCGGACAAAATGTATAGAAGTGTGAAAACGCACACCTCCAGATTCAGGGACAGTTTCTTCCCAGCTGTTATCAGGCAACTGAACCATCCTACCACAACCAGAGAGCAGTCCTGAACTACTATCTACCTTTTTGGTGACCCTTGGACTATCCTTGATCGGACTTTAATGGCTTGACCTTGCACTAAACGCTATTCCCTTATCATGTATCTGTCCACTGTAAATGGCTCGATTGTAATCATGTATTGTCTTTCTGCCGACTGGACAGCGCGCAACAAAAGCTTTTCACTGTACCTCGGTACACGTGACGATAAACTAAACTGATTAAAGTGAGCGATAAGCTCGTCACCTGATTCCTTGAGCAAATTGAGAGAGGTTAGAAGGTCACAAGGCTGAGAAGATTATGCATCAGGATAAACAGTGAATTATTATTAACATAGATCCTCACATCTGTTGTCAGCTCAGGGGAGGAAGTGCAATCACCGGGGAGTGAAACATTAGACTCCTGTTGTCATGAGGAGAGAAAGGACAAAGATAGAAAACAGAACATAGACACAAAAAGCTGGAGTAACTCAGCGGGTCAGACAGCATCTCTGGAGAAAAGGTATAGGGGACGTTTACCCCTTTCCTCCAGAAATGCCGTCTCACCCGCTGAGTTACTCCAGCCTTTTGTGTCTTTCTCCAGAGATGCTGTCTGACCTGTTGAGTTTAGTTTAGTTTAGCGATACAGCGCAAAAACAGGCCCTTCGGCCCACCGCTCAGTGCCGCCCAGCGATCCCCGCACACTAACACTATCCTACACACACTAGGGACAATTTTTACATTTAACAACCCAATTAACCTACCAACCTGTACGTCTTTGGAGTGTGGGAGGAAACCGAAGATCTCGGAGAAAACCCACGCAGGTCACGGGGAGAACGTACAAACTCCGTACAGACGGCGCCCGTAGTAAGGATCGAACCCGGATCTCTGGCGCTGTAAACGCTGTAAGGCAGCAACTCTGCCGCTGTGCCACCTACAAAGCTTTTCCGTTGCATGCTATTCCAATCGGATCAGATAATCCTACACATAAATACAATCAAACCAAACTCAAGTACAATAGGTCGAGACCCTTCTTCAGGACCCTTCTTCCTTGACCTGAAACGTCCCCTATTCCTTTTCTCCACAGCGGTAGAGTTGCTGCCTTACAACGCTTACAGCGCCAGAAACCCGGGTTCGATCCCGACTACGGGCGCCGTCTGTACGGAGTTTGTACGTTCTCCCCGTGACCCGCGTGGGTTTTCTCCGAGATCTTCGGTTTCCTCCCACACTCCAAAGACGTGCAGGTTTGCAGGTTGACCGGCTTGGTATAAATGTAAATTGTCCCCAGTGTGTGTAGGATAGCGCTAGTGTGCGGGGATCGCTGGTCGGCACGGACTCGGCGGGCCGAAGGGCCTGTTTCTGTGCTGTGTCTCTAAACCAAACTAAAAGATCTAAAACAGCCTTGGAATGACTTTGCTCTGCAGTGAAATGTAGGAACCAAACTGCAAAACCGATCTGCAACGCAATACTTAAAAATAGATCTTGTAGGTTGACTAACATTGGAACAGATGGCAGGCAGCCTATTGATTCCTTCCCAGAGCCTGTTGTTGTTTGACGTGCTGACTGATTATTTGCACTGAGGTGACTTGCACTTGCCAGGACCATGGCCCTGGCTAGGCCCCATTACTCAGCACCAGACAGAGAGGATGCGCATGGGTTTTGTCCTTCATAAGATCATAAGTTCTAGGAGCAGAATTAGGCCATTCGGCACATCAAATCTACTCCGCCGATCGACACAAAATGCCGGAGTAACCCAGTGGGACATGCAGTATCTCTGGAGAGAAGGAATGGGCGATGTTTTGGGTCTTCAGACTCCCTTCTTCCCGACCCGAAACGTCACCCGTTCCTTCTCTCCACTGATGCTGCCTGTCCCACTGAGTTACTCCAGCATTCTGTGTCTATCTTCTGTGTAAACCAGCATCTGCAGTTCCTTCCTGCACATTTGCTGGGGAGGTGACAAGAAGAGGAGGAAAAGGTCTCTATCAAAGCGAATCTGTCCAGGAGACAGACACAAAATGCTGGAGTAACTCAGCGGGACAGGCAGCATCTCTGGAATGAAGGAATAGGTGATGTTTCGGGTCGAGACCCTTCTTCAGACTGAGAGTCAGGGGAGATGGAAATGAGAGAGATGGAAGGGTAAGATGTGCAAACATATCTCCGTGTCTCCCTCTCCCTCTCCCTCTCCCTCTCCCTCTCCCCCGATACAGTCTGATTGGTCTCGACCAGAAAGGACCCCCATTCCTTCTCTCCAGAGATGCTGCCTGTCCCGCTGAGTTACTCCAGCATTTTGCGTCTATCTTCGGTGTAAACCAGCATCTGCACAAGATTACTCCGCCATTCAATCGTGGCTGATCTAACACTCCCCCTCAACCCCATTCTCTTGCCTTCTTTCCCTAACCTCTGACACCCGTACTAATCAAGAATCTATCTATCTCTGCCTTAAAAATAGCCATTGACAGCCTCCACCGACCATCTGTGGCAATTAATTCCACAGATTCACCACCCTCTGACTGTTGAAATCCCTTCTCATCTCCTTCCTAATGTCCTTTTATTCTGGTCCTAGACTCTCCCACTAGTGGAAACATCCTCTCCACATCCACTCTATCCAGGCCTTTCACTATTCCTTGCATTTACTCACTTCATGAAAGGCTATTATTTTAGGAAATAAGTCCCTGTTCTAGTTTTGTTCTTCGCTGCTTCGAGGAGGTATTGGTCGGTGTGGGCAACTAGGACTGATCGGCCTGTTTCCACACTGTATGACTTTTAGGGCTTAGTATAGACAATAGACAATAGACAATAGACAATAGACAAGGAGGAGGCCATTTGGCCTTAGAGCCAGCACCGCCATTCAATGTGATCATGGCTGATCATTCTCAATCAGTACCCCGTTCCTGCCTTCTCCCCATACCCCCTGACTCCGCTATCCTTAAGAGCTCTATCTAGCTCTCTCTTGAATGCATTCAGAGAATTGGCCCCCACTGCCTTCTGAGGCAGAGAATTCCACAGATTCACAACTCTCTGACTGAAAAAGATTTTCCTCATCTCCGTTCTAAATGGCCTACCCCTTATCCTTAAACTGTGGTCCCTTGTTCTGGACTCCCCCAACATAGGGAACATGTTTCCTGCCTCTAACGTGTCCATCCCCTTAATAATCTTATACGTTTCGATAAGATCCCCTCTCATCCTTCTAAATTCCAGTGTATACAAGCCTAGTCGCTCCAGTCTTTCAACATACGACAGTCCCGCCATTCCGGGAATTAACCTAGTAAACCTACGCTGCACGCCCTCAATAACAAGAATATCTTTCCTCAAATTTGGAGACCAAAACTGCACACAGTACTCCAGGTGCGGTCTCACTAGGGCTCTGTACAACTGCAGAAGGACCTCTTTGCTCCTATACTCAACTCCCCTTGTTATGAAGGCCAACATTCCATTGGCTTTCTTCACTGCCTGCTGTACCTGCACGCTTCCTTTCAGTGACTGATGCACTAGAACACCCAGATCTCGTTGTACGTCCCATTTTCCTAACTTGACACCATTCAGATAATACTCTGCCTTCCTATTCTTACCACCAAAGTGGATAACCTCACACTTATCCACATGAAACTGCATCTGCCATGCATCCGCCCACTCACACAACCTGTCCAAGTCACCCTGCAACCTCATAGCATCTTCCTCACAGTTCACACTGCCACCCAGCTTTGTATCATCTGCAAATTTTCTAATAGTTTAGAGATACAGCATAGAAACTTGGCCTTTGGCCCACCGAGTTCACGCCCGTTCATAGACACAAAATGCTGGAGTAACTCAGTGGGACACACACATGCCATATATACTGTATACAGTATGTATATACACACATGCATATGTGTGTTGTGTATATATATGTATATATATATATCTATATCATACATGTGTATCACGTATATATTGCACACACAAATATCCTATCTACACCAGTCCCACCTGCCTTCGTTTGACCCTCATGCCTCTAAGCCTATCCTGTCCAAATGTTTCTCAAAATGTTGTGATAGTACTTGCCTCAACTACCTCCTTTGGCAGCTCATTCCATACACCCACCACCCTCTGAGTGAAAAAGTTACCCCTCAGGCTCCTATAAAATCTTTCACCTCTCACTTTATACCGATGCACTTAGTTCTTAATTCTCCTACGATGGGTAAAAGATTGTGCATTCTCCCTATCTATTCCCCTCATGATTGTGGACACCTCTATAACATCACCCCTCATGGTCCTGCTCTACATGGATCAGAGTCCCAGCCTGCTCAACCTCTCCCTGTAGCTCAGGCCCTTGTGTGTTGGCAACACACTCGTGAATCTTCTCTGCACTCTTTCCAGCTTAACAACATGCTTCCTACAACAGGGTGACCAAAACTCAACACAAAATATTCCACATGTAGCCTCACCAACATCTAATGCTCTGAAATTTGTGGCACAATGATGAAAATAAAAACCGTTGTGTCCATGCCTGCCTGATAGGTCAGGCCCTCGATTCCTGGCAACATTCTTGTAAATCTTCTCTGCAATAACAGCTGGTAGATTCAAATAACCATAATGGTCATAAGGTCATAAGATCTTATGATTCACGGGAGGTGGTCTTGGAGGGGAGGATGCTACTCAAACTGCAGAGCATCCTGGACAAAACAGCTTACCCCCTCCATGACACACTGGTCAACCTGAGGAGCACCTTCAGCAACAGACTGGTCCCACCAAGATGCAGCACAGAACGCCACAGGAGATCCTTCTTCCCTGTGGCTATCAAACTCTGCAACTCCTCCCCCTTCTGTCATGAGGTAGACTGACTCCCCTGCCTACCCCCCCCCCTCCCCCCTCCCCAATCTTTACACATCCCCAATCCTTTCCATCCGTCACTTTAGTTTCACGTATCTTGTGTTTAATGACTGTTGGCAGATCAATTTCCCTCCTGGATAAATTCTATCGTATCGTATTGTATAGTATCGTTTTAGGAGCAGAATTAGGCCATTCGGCCTGTCATGTCTACTCCGCCATTCAATCATGGCTGATCTATCTCTCCGGCTAACCCCATTCTCCTGCCTTCTCCCCATAACCCCTGACACCCGTACTAATCAATTATTATTGTGGGCAGATAGACGTTTGAGAATGTACTGTAGGTGTGGTCCCCCTAGTCCTTACCGTCCACTCCATCAGTTGTCACATACAACACATAATCCTCCGACATTTTCGCCATATCCAACGGGATCCCACCACTAGTCACATCATCCCATCTCCACCCCTTTCTGCCTTCCGCAGAAACTGTTCCCTCTGCAACTCCCTGGTTAAGTCATCCCAAACAAACCACTCCCTCCCCAGGTACCTTCCCCTGCAACCGCAGAAGATGCAACACCTGTCCCTATACCTCCTCCCTCGACTCTGTCCAGGGACCCCGACAGTCCTTTCAGGTGAGGCAGAGGTTCACTTGCACCTCCTCCAATCTCATCTACTGTATCTGTTGTTCAAGATGTGGACTCTTATACTTCGGTGAGACAAAACGTAGACTGGGTGATCGTTTCACGAAACACCTTCGCTCAGTCCGCCTGGACCTACCTGATCTCACGGATGCAATACACTTTAATTCTACTTCCCATTCCCTCACTGAACTTTGTTCTGGACTCCCCCAACATAGGGAACATGTTTCCTGCCTCTAACGTGTCCATCCCCTTAATAATCTTATACGTTTCGATAAGATCCCCTCTCATCCTTCTAAATTCCAGTGTATACAAGCCTAGTCGCTCCAGTCTTTCAGTCGGGATCGAACCCACGTCTCTTCCATTGCAAGCGCTGTAAGGCAGCAACTCTACCGCTGCGCCACCGTGCCGCCCTTAAAATAGTGCTTTGGCGATATTGGAAATAAAATGGACCATTGTGATTCATGGTTTCTTTATTCTTTTATTTACAGTTCCATGTTCAGTTGACACCTATTACATATTTAATTTGGACAACCCTTCAGATTTGGGCATCTAATAAGAATATTAGTTCACAAAAGCACAAATTACGTGACGTTTGGAAGAGGTGAAGGAAATGCCAACATTAAAGAGCAACACTTGTACAATATTCAACTGGAGAACTATGTACAATTGACCACAATTATCAATAACTAGTTGGTGTAGAACAGATTCCCCTGTCGATTGCTGAAGAGGGGATGCGGTAGAACCTAATGCATGCGGATTGAGGGAGGACAAACTGAACTTTAGTTTAGTTTAGTTTAGTGATACTCGGCCCATCGAGTCCGCACCGACCAGCGATCCCCGCACATTAACACTATCCTACAAACACTAGGGACAATTTTTTGTTGTTTATACCAAGCCAATTAACCAACAAACCTGTAGGAAGGAACTGCAGATGCTGGTTTACACCAAAGATAGACACAGAATGCTGGAGCAACTCAGCGGGACAGGCAGTATCTCCGGATAGTAGAAATAGGTGACATTTCAGGTCGTGTCTGAGGCAGGGTCTCGACCCGAAACGTCACCCATTCCTTTTATCCAGAGATGCTGCCTGTCCCGCTGAGTTACTCCAGCATTTTGCGTCAACCTACAAACCTGTACGTCTTCGGAGCGTGGGTGGAAACCGAAGGTCTTGGAGAAAACCCACGCAGGTCACGGGGAGAATGTACAAACTCCATTCAGACAAGCACCCATAGTGGGGATCGAACCCGGATCTCTGGCGCTGTGAAGGCAGAAGCTCTGTTGTGTCATTGTTGTGTCATCGTTTTTAGAATCTATCCATTTGAATGAAAAGAGCGATTATGGTACCTGATAGGGAACTAAATTGAGAATTGTTTATTACTGTGACAGACAACGGCGATTGGCATGGACTGATCTCATTCCCCAATGCAACTTGGGAAGTACTTCTCCGTACAGAATCCAACAACATACACCATTTCAACAACAAACTTGAAGTTTGTTGCAAAACTGTTCTGAAAACGAGATTAACCAGTCTGCAATAGGTTTATTAGACTTTACTTAAGACTTTAGAGATACCGCGTGGGGGATAAGCAAATAGGCCTTTTTAGACTACTTTAGTTTAGAGATACAGCGTTGAAACATGCCCTTTGGCCCACTGATTCCGTGCCAAATAGCGATCGTACACGCTGGGGCCAAATTTACAGTTTTTACCGAAGCCAATTGACCTAGAAACCTGTACGCCTTTGGAGTGTGGGAGCAAACGTTGGGAAAACCCACGCAGCTCACAGCTGCGCCACCGTGCCACCGTTTATGTCGGAAGAACATGGGCATTCCCAATGGACAATCTCAAGCAACCCATTGTAGTTTCTTCACATTTTCAAAGCAAGAGAAAACTGCATTATGTTAGGTAGTAGATCCTAAACCAAAGAGCTCTCAAACATGTGAGAGTTGATGGAATGTGGAGGAAGGAACTGCAGGTGCTGGTTTAGTCTGAAGATTGACACAAAATGCTGGAGAGTTACTCCAAGGCAGCATCTCTGGAGAGAAGGTCAGAAGAAGGGTCTCAATCCAAAACATCACCCATTCCTAAGAGGGAGTTAGATGTGGCCCTTGTGGCTAAAGGGATCAGGGGGTATGGAGAGAAGGCAGGTACAGGCTACTGAGCTGAATGATCAGCCATGATCATATTGAATGGCGGTGCGTACAGGCTCGAAGGGCCGAATGGCCTACTCCTGCACCTATTTTCTATGTTTCTATGTTTCTATGCCTGTCCCGCTGAGTTACCCTGGCATTTGTGTCTATCTTAAATGAGAGTTGACGAAGGGTGAAAAGCGAGCAAAGAGTTGTTATTGTGCTTGGTACGAGGGATTTGGTGTTACAGTCTTGGACTGCAAATGACCAAACAAATGGCAAAGACAGTGCAAGATAAAAATTGCTGGCCTTTGACATTTCCACCCAGTGAAGAAGGTTCGGACTGTCCACCCGATCTACACCTCCCATAATTTTATATACTTGCATGAAGTCTTCCCCCAACTTGATGTTTCCACCAGAGGATGTTTACGAGAATGATCCCAGGAATAAGTGGGTTAATATACGATGAGCATTTGTTGGCACTGGGCCTGTACTCGCTGGATTTTAGAAAGATGAGGGGGGACCTCATTGAAACTTACCGAATAGCGAAAGGCCTGGATAGAGTGGATGTGGAGAGGATGTTTCCACTAGTGGGAGAGTCTAGGACTAGAGGTCACAGCCTCAGAATAAAAGGACGTTCCTTTAGAAAGGTGATGAGGAGGAATTTCTTTAGTCAGAGGGTGGTGAATCTGTGGCATTCATTGCCACAGACGGCGGTGGAGGTCAGAGTCCATTTTTAAAGCAGAGATAGATAGATTCTTTTTTGTACGGGTGTCAAAGGTTATGGGGAGAAAGCAGGAGAATGGGGTTGAGAGTGTAAGATAGATCAGCGATGATTGAATGGCGGAATAGACTCGAAGGGCCGAATGGCCTAATTCTGCTCCTAGGACTTAAACACGAAAATTCCATACAATAGGTACAGTAACATTTTAGATATCATAACAACGTTTATAAGACATTTGGACTGGAATATGGATGGGAAAGGTTTAGAGGGATTATGGGCCAAATGCAGGCAGGTGGGACTAGTGTAGATGCATGTTGGTTGGTGTGGGCAAGTTGGGCCGAAGGGCCTGTTTCCAGCCTGTGTCACTCTATGAGGATAGTTTTCCATGTGGACACAGCCTGGGCTCCTGCATTGGGTGGAGCGACCCTCAGAAGCACTTGCGGTGAACGATGGAGGGGCCAGATTCATCGTACTCCTGCTTGGTAATCCACATTTGCTGAAAGGTGGAGAGGGAGGCCAAGATGGAGCCGCCGATCCACACGGAGTACTTCCTCTCAGGAGGGGCGATGATCTTGATCTTCATGGTGGTGGGCACCAGGGCGGTGATCTCCCTCTGCATGCGGTCAGCGATGCCCGGGTACATGGTGGAGCCGCCGGAGAGGACAGTGTTGGCGTACAGGTCCCGCCTGATGTCGATGTCGCACTTCATGATGCTGTTGTAGGTGGTCTCGTGGATGCCCGTGGTCTCCATGCCCAGGAAGGAGGGCTGGAAGAGGGCCTCGGGGCAGCGGAAGCGCTCGTTGCCGATGGTGATGACCTGCCCGTCCGGCAGCTCGTAGCTCTTCTCCAGGGTGGACGAGGAGGCGGCCAGGGTCATCTCGGCCTCAAAGTCCAGCGCCACGTAGCACAGCTTCTCCTTGACGTCCCGCACGATCTCCCGCTCGGCCGTGGTGGTGAAGGAATAGCCGCGCTCCGTCATCACCTTGGTCAGGTAGTCCGTCAGGTCCCGTCCCGCCAGGTCCAGCCGCAGGATGGCGTGGGGCAAGGCGTAGCCCTCGTAGATGGGCACCGTGTGCGACACCCCGTCGCCCGAGTCCAGAACGATGCCCGTGGTGCGGCCAGAGGCGTACAGGGACAGCACGGCCTGGATGGACACGTACATGGCCGGGGTGTTGAACGTCTCGAACATGATCTGGGTCATCTTCTCCCTGTTGGCCTTGGGGTTGAGGGGAGCCTCGGTCAGGAGGACTGGGTGCTCCTCGGGTGCCACCCGCAGCTCGTTGTAGAAGGTGTGGTGCCAAATCTTCTCCATGTCATCCCAGTTGGTCACGATCCCGTGTTCGATGGGATACTTCAAGGTCAGTATTCCTCTCTTGCTCTGGGCCTCGTCACCCACATAGCTATCCTTCTGACCCATTCCCACCATCACGCCCTGCAATGAGGAACAAAGCTAGTCAGCATGATCCAGCTCCACCGTCATTAGGTCATAAGGAATAGGGGCAGAATTAGGCCACTCGGCCCATCAGGTCTACTCCACCATTCAATCATGGATGATCTATCTCTACCCCCTTAACCCCATTCTCCTGCCTTCTCCCCATAACCCCTGACACCCGCACTAATCAAGAATCTCTTAGCTCTTAGGGCTAAGGGAATCAAGGGATTTGGGGAAAAAGCAGGAATAGGGTACTGATTTTAGATAATCAGCCATGATCACATTGAATGGCGGTGCTGGCTCGAAGGGATGAAGAACTAACTATCTCCGCCTTAAAAATATCCACTGGCTTGGCCTCCACAGCCTTCTGTGGCAAAGAATTCCACAGATTCACCACCCCCTGACTAAAATGGAAAGATCACACAAGATTACTGGGCGGCAAGGTGGTGCAGCGATAGAGCAGCGCTTGCGGCGCTGGAGACCCGTGTTCGATCCCGACTACGGGCGCCGTCTGAACCGGGTTTGTACATTCTCCCCGTGACCTGCGTGGGTTTTCTCTGAGATCTTTAGTTTCCTCCTGCACTCCAAAGACGTACAGGTTGGTAGGCCAATTGGCTTGGTGTAAATGTACATTGTCCCTAGTGTGTGTGTGGGATAGAGTTAGTGCGAGAGGATCGCTGGTCGGCGCGGACTTGGTGGGCCGCTGGGATCGTTTCCGCGTTGCATCTCGAAACTAAACTAAAGCTAAAGTCAGGGTACTGTCCAATTTATATGCTAGAGTACTGTCCGATTCATAAACTAGAGTAATGTCTGGTTTATAAACTAATGTCCTGACCATTCATAAGCTAGGTACTGTTCAATTCATAAACCAGGGTACTGTCTTATTCACCTCTACCCCATTGTGAACATTGGACTTTGTCCCTGGAACTGGTGCACTACAATGCTGGGAACTATATTCTGCATTCTGTATCTTCCCCATTGCTCTACCTATTGTACTTGAGTTTGACTTGATTGTGTTTATGTATGGTATTATATGATATGGTGGCAGGCTAAGCAAAGCTTTTCACTGTACCTCAGTACACGAGACAGTAATAAACCGGAACCTATCCAGACAAGGTAACAGCACTTGGAAAGCACTATATCGGTGAGCAGGGTAAATTAGTCTATTCATTTGCAGACAAGGAGTGAAATTTATAACCCAAGTATATGGGGGAATTCTGTGCAGTCAATAGGTTTAAAGTAGAATGAGAACTCGTGGTATAAACTAGACTAGAGGGTCTGAGCTCTAGGGAGTTGAGTAGGCTGGGACTCTATTCCTTGGAGTGCAGGAGGATGAGGGGTGATTTTATGGAGGTGTATAAAATCATGAGAGGAATAGGTGGACTGAGATGAGGAAAAACTTTTTCAGCTAGAGAGTTGTGAATCTGTGGAATTCGCTGCTACAGAAGGCAGTGGAGGCCAATTCACTGGATGTTTTCAAGAGAGAGTTAGATTTAGCTCTTGGGGCTAAAGGAATCAAGGAATTTGGGGAAAAAGCAGGAATAGGGTACTGATTTTAGATGATCAGCCATGATCATATTGTATGGCGGTGCTGGCTCGAAGGGCCGAATGGGCTACTCCTGCACCTATTTTTCCATGTTTTCTATGTTTCTATAGATTGGGTAGACGCCCAGAGTCTCTTGCCCAGAGTAGGTGAATCGAGGACCAGAGGACATAGGGTTAAGGTCCCTATGTGGGATTGGGTAGACCCCTTCAAAGATCTAACAGGAATCTGAGCGGTAACAGCGGTAGAGTTGCTGCCTTACAGCGCTAACCACCGCCAGAGACCCAGGTTCGATCCCAACTACGGGTGCTGTCTGTACGAAATTTGCACATTCTCCCCGTGGCCTGCGTGGGTTTTCTCCAGGTGCTCTTACACTCCAAAGACGTGCAGGTTTGTAGGTTAATTGGCTTGGTGTATGTGTAAATCGTCCCTAGTGTGTGTAGGGTGGTGTTAGTGTGCGGGGATCACTGGTCGGTGCGGACTCGGTGGGCCGAAGGGCCTGTTTCCGCGCTGTATCCCTAAAACAAACAAAAAATGGAACTAATACTAAGCATACCATATGCCTTCTTTACTGCTCTATCTACTTGTGTTGCCACTTTCAGGGAGCTGTAGTCTTGGACGCCAAGACCCCTCTGCGAGATTTATAGCTCGACAAAATGAGTCCCGCCGTGGGGGGATCGCCATGAGGGGAGAACAAAGGGGAACCGGCGTGGGCGGACCACCGGGAGGGGGAGTGGGGGAGAACAAAGGGGAACCGGCGTGGGCGGACCACCGGGAGGGGGAGTGGGGGAGAACAAAGGGGAACCGGCGTGGGCGGACCACCGGGAGGGGGAGTGGGGGAGAACAAAGGAGGACCTGGATACTCTGCAACTTTGTCCCCGCCCTTTATGTGGCGACTCTTTGTATACCCTGGGCACGCAAAACAAAGAATTGCACCATGACTTGTCACAACAGACAATAGGTGCAGGAGGAGGCCATTCGGCCCTTCGAGCCTGTACGCACCACCATTCAATGTGATCATGGCTGATCATTCTCAATCAGTACCCCGTTCCTGCCTTCTCCCCATACCCCCTGACTCCGCTATCCTTAAGAGCTCTATCTAGCTCTCTCTTGAATGCATTCAGAGAATTGGCCTCCACTGCCTTCTGAGGCAGTGAATTCCACAGATTCACAACTCTCTGACTGAAAAAGTTTTTCCTCATCTCAGTTCTAAATGGCCTACCCCTTATTCTTAAACTGTGGCCCCTGGTTCTGGACTCCCCCAACATTGGGTACATGTTTCCTGCCTCTAATGTGTCCAACCCCTTAATAATCTTATACGTTTCGATAAAGTATTCATTCATTCATCCATTCACTCACTGGGAAAACCCAGTTAGGGAACATTTGTTATTATCTGTGGTAATTTGCCACAAAGGAAACAACTACCATCAATGCCCACTCCATATTTACAAGCTTCAGGTCAGAAGCTACATAATTTTAAATTAAAGATCAGATTCCTCTACCTTCACTGTAAGAGCTTGCATTTAAGGAACATTGGCCCAGAAATGAGATGTTAATTGCAGAGAACACCAATTCAGTGATCAGTTGCCTAGCAACCCAACCTAATCCAATCTTGCAATCTAATTTACGTTCACATCTTCTGTTGAACAGGTTTTTCAGTGAGGGGAGAGAAAATCTCTGCAATTTATACCCTATACTTAATATGGGCCATTTGAAAATAAAAGAGCTCATAAATCCATGGACACTAGTCCCACTGTTCTGGTGAGTTACTCCAGCACCTGAGCTCTTTCACACCTGGAGAGGCCGGATAGCACTGTGAGAATCATGTCCTTTGATTTCTCCAGTGCATTCAACACCATCCAGCAGGGGCTTCTGGGGGGCAAGCTGGAGCGCACAGGAATGGATCACCAACTCACATCCTGGATTCCGGACTACCTCACCAACCGACCACAGTATGTGAGGACAAATGGCCTGGTCTCGGACAGGGTGGTCTGCAGCACTGGGGTTCCGCAGGGAACAGTGCTAGCTCCATTCTTGTTCACCCTGTACACTGCGGACTCAGGCACAGCTCTGCAGACTCCTATCTACAGTTGTTCTCTGACGACTCTGCCATCGTCGGCCTCATCACGGGCGACGAGGACAGGGCGTACAGAGAACTGATCAAGGAGTTTGTGGACTGGTGCCAGCGGAACTGCCTCTGGATCAACGCGGGGGAAACCAGGGAGATGGTGGTGGATTTCCGCAGGCACAGCCAGGTCCCCCCGACACCGGTGAACATCCAGGGAATGGACATCGAGAGGGTGGACTCTTATAAGTACCAGGGTGTCTACCTCAACAATAAACTGGACTGGACTGAAAACACCGATGCGCTATACAGAAAGGGCCAGAGCAGACTTTATCTGCTAAGGAGACTCGGGTTCTTTGGAGTGCAGGGGGCACTCCTAAGGTCCTTCTACAACATGGTGGTTGCATCGGCCATTTTCTATGGAGTGGTCTGCTGGAGCAGCAGCATCTCAGCGGCGGAAGGGAAGAGACTCGACAAGCTGGTCAGGAAGGCCAGCTCTGTCCTGGGTTACCCCCTCGACTCAGTGCAGGTGGTGGGAGAGAGGAGGATGATGGCAAAACCAACATCGCTGCTGAACGACTCCCACCCCATGCAGGACACTGCCACTGCACTGAGTAGCTCCTTCAGTGACAGACTCCTTCACCCCAAGTGCGTGAAGGAGAGATATAGGAGGTCCTTCCTTCTCGCTGCTGTGAGACTGCACAACCAGCACTGCTCCCAGCAGACGAGTCAACAATAACAGCTAAGAACACACAGAAAACTGATGACAATTTATGTATCTTTTATTTATAATGAATGATCTCTTGCTCTCTTGTTATCCACTTTGCTGCTGCAACACTGTAAATTCCCCCGGTGTGGGACGAATAAAGGAATATATAATAATAATTATTATTATTACCTTGTATCTGAAATGTCACCTGCCCATAGAGTCATAGAGTGATACAGTGTGGAAACAGGCCCTTCGGCCCAACTTGCCCACACCGGCCAACAATGTCCCAGCTACCCTAGTCCCACTTGCCTGCGCTTGGTCCATATTCCTCCAAACCTGTCCTATCCATGTACCTGTCTAACTGTTTCTTAAACACTGGGATAGTCCCTGCCTCAACTACCTCCTCTGGCAGCTCGTTCCATACACCCACCACCCTTTGTGTGAAAAAGTTACCCCTCAGATTGTGTGTGAAAAAGTTACCCCTCAGATTACTATTAAATCTATTAAATCTTTTCCACTTCACCGAGAACCTGTGTCTTCTGGTCCTCAATTCCCCTACTCTGGGCAAGAGATTCTGTGCATCTACCCGATCTATTCCTCTCATGATTTTATTCACCTCTATAGGATCACCCCTCATCCTCCTGCGCTTCAAGGAATAGAGACCCAGCCTTTAGCTCTCCCTACAGCTCATACCCTCTAGTCCTGGCAACATCTTCGTAAATCTTCACTGAACCCTTTCAAGCTTGACAATATCCTGTAAGATGGCGCCCAGAACTGAACACAACATTCGAAATGCGGTCTCACCAACGTCTTATACAACTGTAACATGACCTCCCAACTTCTATACTCAATACTTTGACTGATGGAGGCCAAAATGCCAAAAGCCTTTTTGACCACCTTATCTACCCGCAAACCGACCTTCAAGGAACCATGCACCTATACTCCGAGATCCCTCTGCTCTACAACACTACCCAGAGTCCTACCATTTACTGTGTAGGTCCTGCCCTTGTTCAACGTCCCAAACTGCAACACCTCACACTTCTCTGTCTTAAATTCCATCAACCATTCCTCAGCACACCTGGCCAATCGGTCCAGATCCTGCTGCAATCGTTCACAACCATCTTCACTATCTGCAAAACCACCCACTTTTGTATCATCAGCAAACTTGCTAATCTTGCCCTGCATGTTCTCATCCAAATCATTGATGTAGATGACAAACAGTAACGGGCCCAGCACCGAACCCTAAGGCACACCACTAGTCACAGGCATCCAGTCTGAGAAGCAACCTTCCACCATCACCCTCTGCTTCCTTCCATGGAGCCAATTTGCTACCCATTCAGCTATCTCTCCTTGAATCCACTTCCCTCTACAGATGGTGCGTGATCTACTCAACTTCCTCCAGCATTTTGATTCCTGATTCAAGATTCCAACATCCACAGTCCCTGTTGACACCTCACTGCCTCTTGGAAATGGTGTGCTTTTATTTAAAAGAGGTGTACAAAAAGATGAGACCAATAGCTGGGGCAAATGCACAGAGTTTCTAGCCCAGAGTCCAAGATGGCGCCCAACCCAGGCGACTATTTGTGTGCTAGCCACAGAAGCAGATCTACCATCACACATTACAATCGCTCCACACTCTTAAATCTCTCTACACACTGTAAATGGCTTGATTGTAACCATGTGTTATCTTTCTGCTGACTGGATAGCGCACAAAATCTTTTCACTGTACCTCGGTACACGTGACTATAAACTAAATTATACATAGGTTTAAGGTGAGGAGGGGGTGGGGGGAAAGATTTAATGGTTATCTAAGCATGACATTGTTACACAATGGGTGGTGGGTGAATGGAATGAGGTGTCAAGGGTTATGGGAAGAATAGGGTTAGGAGGGAAAGGTAGATCAGCCATGATTGAATGGCGGAGTGGACTTGATGGGCCGAATGGCCTAATTCTGCTCCTCTCACTTATGAACATGTACTTATGAGCTGCCAGAGAAAGTAGTAGAGGCAGGTACTATCGCACCGTTTAAGAAACATTTGGATAGATACATGGATAGGATAGGTTTAGAGGGATATGGGTCAAATGCAGGCAGGTGGGACTACTGTAGATCATAAGGCCATAAGGAATAGAATTAGGCCATCTGGCCCATCAAGTCTACTCTGCCATTCATTCATGGCTGATCTATCTCTCCCTCCTAACCCCATTCTCCTGCCTTTTCCCCATATCCTCTGACACCTGTACTAATCAAGAATCTATCTGCTTTAAAAATATCCACTGGCTTGGCCTCTACAGCCTTCAGTGGAAGAATTCCACAGATGCACCACCCTCTGATTAAAGAAATTTCTCCTTGTCTTCTTCCTAAATGAACGTCCTTTAATTCTGAGGCTGTGACCTCTAGTCCTAGACTCTCCCATTAGTGGAAACATCCTCTCCACATCCACTCTATCCAAACCTTTCACTATTCTGTACGTTTCAATGAGGTCATCCCTCATCCTTCCAAACTCCAGCGAGTACAGGCCCAGTGCTGACAAACGCTCATCATACGTTAACCCACTCATTCCTGGGATCAATCTTGTAAACCTCCTCTGGACCCTCTCCAGAGCCAGCACATCCTTCCTCAGATATGGTGCTCAAAATTGTTCACAATATTCCACATGCGGCCTGACCAGCACCTTATAGAGCCTCAACATTACATCCCTGTTTTTGTTACTAACCCTCTTGAAATAAATGCTAGCATTGTGTTTGCTTTCTTTACTACCGATTCGACTTGCAGATTCATTTTTGGGAATCCTGCACCAGCACTCCCAAGTCCCTTTGCATATCCGATTTCTGATTCTCACCCCAGTTAGAAAATAGTCTACGCCTTTATTCCTACACTACCAAAATGCATGACTCCACACTTTGCTACATTATATTGCATCTGACATTTCTCGGCCCACTCTCCCAACCTGTCCAAGTCCTTCTGCAGAGTCTCTGCTTTCTCTGCACTACCTGCCCCTCCATCTATTTTCATATCATCTGCAAACTTTGCCACAAAGCTTTCAGTCCCCTCGTCCAAATCATTAATATACAACGAGCCCCTGAACGAGCCCTGCGGAACTCCGCTAGTCACTGGCAGCCAACTAGAAAAAGCCCCCTTTATCGCCACTCTTTGCCTTCTGCCACCCAGCCAACCTGCTATCCTTGCCAGTATCTGCCCTTTGATAGCGTGGGCTCTCATCTTCAATAGCAGCCTCACGTGTGGCACATTATCAAAGACTTTCTGAAAATATAGGGCATGTTGAATGATGGTGTGGGCAAGTTGGGCAGAAGGGCCTGTTTCTACGCTGTATGACTAAGTCAAAGGGTAAACGGTACCTGGTGTCGCGGTCGGCCAACGATGGAAGGGAAGACCGCTCTCGGGGCATCATCTCCAGCGAAGCCAGCCTTGCACATCCCTGATCCATTGTCCACCACCAGAGCAGCAATCTCCTCGTCCCCCATGGCTCTGTCACCAGCTGGAACCCACTGCAGATAGACACAAAGTGCTGGAGAAACTCAGTGGGTCAAGGCAGCATCTCTGGGGGTAATAGGATGGAAAACATCGAGAACACAGAAAAATAGGTGCAGGAGTAGGCCATTCGGCCCTTTGAGCCAGCACCGCCATTCAATACGATCATGGCTGATCATCTCAAATCAGTATCCCGTTCCTGCTTTTTCCCCATATCCCTTGATTCTATGGGATGAAGGGGTGATGTTTCAGGTTGGGACCCTTCTCCAGACTGAAAATAGAGTGGGTGGGGGTGGGAATTTCACTGGAATTTAGAAGGATGACAGGGGATCTTATAGAAACATATAAAATCCTTTAGGGATTGGACAGGCTAGATACTGTAAAAAATGTTCCTGATGTTGGGGGAGTCCAGAACCAGGGGTCACAGTTTAAGAATAAGGGGGAGGCCATTTTAGACTGAGATGAGGAAAAGCTTTTTCACCCAGAGAGTTGTGAATCTGTGGAATTCTCTGCCACAGAAGGCAGCGGAGGCCAATTCACTGGATGATTTCAAGAGAGAGTTCGGTAAAGCTCTTAGGGCGAACGGAATCCAGGGATAAGGGGAGAAGGCAGGAACGGGCTACTGATTCTGGATGATCAGCCATGATCATATTGAATGGCGGTGCTGGCTGGAAGGGCCGAATGGCCTACTCCTGCACCTATTTTCTATGTTTCTAAGAGAGGAGGGATCCGAAGGTAGGTAAAGGCCAGAGGAAAGCAGGGCCGGCAACAGATGACCTCAGGAAGGGTGGAGCCCACAATAGCCCATTGTTGGCTGGGGAAGCGATGATAACGAGGGGATACAGGGATGCGGACAGATCATTGATCATTATTAGCTGGAAGGTGACAACGAAGCAAACGGAGATAAAATGTAATGGGGGGGGGGGAACAGTCAGACTGGGCAGAGAACGGGGAAGGGGGAGGAGAGGAGAGAGAGAGAGGGAATGCAGGGGTTACTGTAAATGAGAGAAATCAGCGTTCACACAGCTAGGCTCACAGCGTTAACTGCAGAAGGGAATAAAAAGTGCAGCAGATTAGAGAGGAATACAAATCAAAGCCGACACTCGCAAGTGGCTGACCTGACAAAGCTTACCTTCGAGAAGAGTTAGATCTCTCTATCTTTAAGATTCACAATGTCTTCCTCAGCTTTGTCACTGGTCTTTTATACTGCATTGGTTTCCCGTTTCTCTCAGAATCACATGGGCAAGGCAGAGAGGAGGAGCTAAACACAAGCTTTAACCACAAGCTTAACCACACATCCTTCGGTTCATTTTTAAATCTGGCATTCTCATTCAAGCAGCTTTCCTTCGCTGCTTTGCTACGAATAGGAATGAAGACCCGCTCTAAATCAGGCACTGACTTTATCCAGTAGAAACAAAGACAAGAGGCCCAGCTAAAATTGGAGGAACAGCACCTCACATTTCGCTTGGGCAGCTTACACCCCAACGGTATGAATATTGATTTCTCTCACCCAGTAACCCTTGCTTCCCCTCTCTCTCCATCCCTCCCCCATCCTGGTTCTCCACCCAGTCTGACTGTCCTCCTGATTACATTTTATCTCCGTTTGCTTCGTTGTCAGCTTCTGCTTGCAATGATCTATTCTACATTTGCCTTGAATTTCGTCCCCTTTGATCTCTTGTTTTCACACTTCACCCTTACATAATCTGCATGTCTCCCTCTCCCCTGACTCTCGGTCTGAAGAAGGGTCTCGACCCGAAAATGTCACACATTCCTTCTCTCCAGAGACGCTGCCTGAGTTACTCCAGCATTTTGTGTCTCTGTTAGGTTTACCAGAACGATTAGGGTGTATCAGCTGCAGGGTGGAGTTGCACAAACTTGCATTGCTTTCTCTGGAACGACACAGGTTAAGGAGAGACCTGTTAGAAGTATAGAAAATTATGAGAGGCATTGATAGGGTAGACAGTCAGAACCTTTTCCCCAGGCTGGAAATATCAAATACGAGAGGGTACAGGTTTAAGGTGAGAGGGCCAAGGTGTAAAGGAGATGTACGAGGTACGTTTTTGACTCAGAGTGGTGGGTGCCTGGAATGCACTGCCTGGGGCGATGAAGATTGTGTGCTAGGATCAGGCTTTTGGATAGGCACAGGATCAACAAACTCATCAGGAAGGCTGGCTCCGCCCTGGGGGTGGAGTTGGGTTCATGGAAGGTGGTCTTGGAGGGGAGGAAGCTCCCCAAACTGCGGAGCATCCTGGACAATACAGCTCACCCCCTCCATGACACACTGGTCAACCTGAGGAGCACCTTCAGCAACAGACTGGTCCCACCGAGATGCAGCACAGAACGCCACAGGAGATCCTTCTTCCCTGTGGCTATCAAACTGTACAACTCCTCCCCCTTCTGTCGTGGGGTAGACTGACTCTCCCCCCCCCACCCCACCCCACCCCCAAATCATTGCACGTCCCCAATCCTTTCCACTCGTCACTGTGATTTCATGTTTCATGTATCTTGTGTTTTATGACTGTTGGCAGATCAATTTCCCTCCTGGGATAAACAAAGTTCCATCGTATCGTATCATATCGTATCAGAATGGAGGGACATGGATTATGTGTGGGCAGGTAAGATTTGGTCTTGGCATCATGTTCGGCACAGACATTGTGGGCCGAAGGGCCTGTTCCTGTGCTGTACTATGAACGTATGGATACATTCAGTACAAATATGCTCTGTACTATGTTCTGTATGTATACGTTCAGTACAAGTGTGCTCTGTACTATGCTCCACATTCTATGAGTGAAAGCAGCTGATTTTGAAGCATTGTAAAACCTTCACTCAGTGTGACCGACCATTACATTCACTACCTTGTTGTCTTGTGAACCAAGAAACCTTGAGAACCAGAGGACATAAGTTTAAGATGAGGGGGGGAAAAGATTTATATAGATTATTGTATACAGAGTCGTACAGCATGGAAACAGGCCCTTCGGCCCAACTTGGCTTTGCACTGTTATGGTCTAGTATTACTGATTATTATTTTTATGTATTATTGATTTTTATATATTTATAGTCAGAGAGTGATACAACGTGGAAACAGGCCCAACTTGCCCACACCGGCCAACATGTTCCATCTACACTAGTTCCACCTGCCTATGTTTGGCCCATCTATCTACATATTACTAAAACTCTCATCTTGTATGTTTGTGGGTCTGTGGATAGATTTGTTCCCGACATACAGCCAAAACAGTACCCGATAGCGCAATAATTTTAGGCCCAACCTACTCACCATTCACCTGCGGTCTCGGTTGATCAAGGCTTCTTACATTTAAAATAGCAATTAACTTAATAAACTTTAATTAATGCGCTCCCCCCTGCCGGGAGGACCAGCGCCCGTCCCAGCATGCCCCGCCGTGCCGTGACCTTCCTCCCATGGTGCAGCGCGGCGGCAAAGAAGATGGCCGTCGCCGTCAAGCTGCTGTTGCAGGAGAGGTTTGCACCCAACGGGTCCACGGCTCGCGCTGGCCGCCACGATGGCCGCCCAGGGTCGGGGTGAGTGGCTCCCTCTTCCCTTTCCTCTCCCCCTTCACCCGGGGGAGACTCCGCAACAGGTCCACGGGCCCGTCAGTTGGGGGAGGGTTGCCGGGTCCGGAGAGAGGTTTGGATCCAAAGGGTCCACTCCAATCTAGTATCCCTCCAAACCTGTCCTATCCATGTACCTGTCTAACTGTTCCTTAAACGTTGCGATGGTCCCAGCCTCAACTACCTCCTCTGGCAGCTCGCTCTATACACTTACCACCCTTTGTGACTGGTGTAAATGGAGCATGTTGGTCAGTGTGGGCCAGTTGGGCCGAAGGGCCTGTTTCCACGCTGTATGACTCTGTGACTCTAGAACTATTGAGATTAGAGATTAAAATAGATCGTTTTAAAAGAAAGAAAATTGATAAACTGCGTCTCAATTAGGCTTTAAATATGCTCGATGTTGTTCAAAGTGCCACTGATGCCATTGAGGCACCAACTGCCTTCTCAATTACAAGCGGTAGCCATTTAGAAACATTTAAAAAAATAGGTGCAGGAGTAGGCCACTTGGCCCTTTGAGCCAGCACCGCCATTCAATATGATCATGGCAGATCATACAAAATCAGTACCCCTAATCTGTAATCTGTAAAATACTACTTGCGAATGTACTGGAGAGAGCTAAAACAGGTGAGAGGAGCAGAATTAGGCCATTCGGCCCATCAAGTCTACTCTGCCATTCAATCATGGCTGGTCTATCTTTCCCTCCTAACCCCATTCTCCTGCCTTCTCCCCATAACCCCTGACACCTGTACTAATCAAGAATCTATCTATCTCTGCCTCACAAAATATCCATTGACGGCCTCCACAGGCTTCTGTGGCTAAGAATTTTACAGATTCATCACCCTCTGACTGAAGAAATTCCTCCTTATCCCCTTCCTGAAGGAACATCCTTTAATTCTGAGGCTGTGCCCTCTGGACCTAGACTCTCCCACTAGTGGGAACATCTTCTCCACATCCACTCTATCCAGAGGTTTCACTATTCAGTAAGGTCAAGTTTCAACGAGGTCCCCCCTCATCATCCTAAACTTCAGCGAGTACAGGCCCAGTGCCATCAAATGCTCATCATATGTTAACCCAATCATCCCTGGTAACAGCAAGCATCCATTACCTTGTGTACAAAATCATGAGAGGAATAGATCGGGTACACGCACGCAGAGTAGGGTTGCCAACTTTCTCACTACCAAATAAGGGACAAAAGGCGACCTCACCCAGCCAGCGGCCACATGCTCCCGTTCCACCAATGGCGGATGCCCAGGCCTGGAGGCGGGTTGCTATGCAACCTCTTTATTTTGTTTTCTTTAATTAATTTTTTTTTTGTTGGATTTATCAATTATTTAAAAACAATATTTACAATGCAATGAAACAAAACAGAACCACCACCAGAATACAATATAAACAAATATCCCAAATGAAACTATTATACAATTATATTACAATCCCTATCCAGGATACATCCAATCCCCAGCGGTCCCGGAAATCCCCCAGGGTGCCCGTGGACAGCACGTGGTCCCTCTCTAACCCCACCGGGCATGGATGTAACCCCGGAAAAGGGGCAGGCAGCCGGCTCGGGCAGAGCCCTCTCCCGCCTGGCGCCGTGACTCGCGGATGGCCAGCTTGGCCAGGCCCAGGAGCAACCCAACCAGGACATCTTCATCCCGACCCTCTCCCCTACGCACAGGGTGTCCAAAGATGAGGGTGGTGGATGAGAAGTGCAGCCAGAAGGCAAAGGAGCAGCCCCTATAGATATTGGATCAGGGGCTGCAACCTCACACACTCCGTGTACACGTGGTACACAGACTCACACACTCCTTGTACACGTGGTACACAGACTCACACACTCCATGTACACGTGGTACACGGACTCACACACTCCATGTACACAGACTCACACACTCCATGTACACGTGGTACACACACTCTTCCAGCCTGCAGAAGTGGCAGGCGGCCGGCGAGTCTGTGAACCGCGAGAGAACCAGATTGCAGGGGACTCGGTGCAGTACCCTCCACCCCAGGTCCCCGATGGAGAGGTGCAGAATCCCTGCGTAGAGGGACCCCCACCGCGGGGCCCCCTCGTGATCGAAAGGCAACACCGACCCCGCCACTTAGTGTCCGGACGAATGGTGGACCAGAGCGAGGAAGTGCAGGGTGTGGAGGAGGAGCCCGTACAGGACACGCCTCCCTGCGTCTCGGAGGGAGATGAAGGGTGTCGAGGAAATGCGGCTCATGTTGTGTGGGACCGTTTCCCGGGAAGGATTACGGTGCCTGGGTCCGACGAGTACTTCCGGCCTAGCAGGGGTTTGCTCAACTGCAAGTACTCCACACGTTATGCAACGTCTGTTAGGTGGCACCCAGGCCTCCAGACCTACACTGTCTGGGCCTACAGCGGCCCCCGGGCCTACAGTGTCCCGGCCTACAGTGTCCCGGCCTACAGTGTCCCGGCCTACAGTGTCCCGGCCTACAGTGTCCCGACCCTACAGTGTCCCAGCCTACAGTGTCCGGGCCTACAGTGTCCGGGCCTACAGTGTCTGGGCCTACAGTGTCCGGGCCTACAGCAGCCCCCGGGCCTACAGAGCGCCGGCTTACTGTGTCTGGGCCTACAGCGCCCCCTGGGCCTCATACGAGACAAGGGCGGTCCCATACAGGACAAACCAATTTAGCCCAATATACGGGATGTCCCGGCTAATATGAGACAGTTGGCAACCCTAACGCACAGTCACTTGCCCAGAGTAGGGGAATCGAGAACCAGGGGCCTGAATAGAGTGGGTGTGGAGATGATATTTCCACTAGTCGGACAGTCTAGGCCCTCTAGTCGTTGACATTTCCACCCTGGGAGAAATGTTTCAACTGTCCACCTTATCCATGCTTCCCATATTTTCAATAATATTAGTTAGTCATTATATCCCTCATTTTGTGAAAATTTAGGAAGGTTATCAATCTATAAAGACCATGCGCAGACTCAGCGATTGTTTCCCTGAACACCTCCGCTCAGTCCACCATAACCTACCTGACCTCCCAGTTGCTCAACACTTTAACTCCCCCTCCCATTCCCAATCTGACCTTTCTGTCCTGGGCCTCCTCCATTGTCAGAGTGAGGCCCAGCGTAAATTGGAGGAACAGCACCTCATATTTCACTTGGGCAGGTTACACCCCAGTGGTATGACTTCTCTAACGTCGTACCCCATGCTTTCCCCTCCTCTCCATCCATCCCCCATCCTAGTTCACCGACCAGTCTGACTGTTCTCCTGATTACATTTTATCTTTGTATGCCGCGTTGTCACCTTTCCCTCAGCAAACCATGAACCATTCCACATTGTCCTTGAACTCCGTCCCCTTTGATGTCTCATTTTCACACCTTACCTTCCATATCTCTGCGTCTCCCTCTCCCCTGACTGTCGGTCTGAAGGAGGGTCTCGACCCGAAACATCACCCATTCCTTCGATCCAGAGGGGCTGCCTGAGTTACAATAAACAATAGACAATAGGTGCAGGAGGAGGTCATTCGGCCCTTCGAGCCAGCACCGCCATTCAATGTGATCATTGCTGATCATTCTCAATCAGTACCCCGTTCCTGCCTTCTCCCCATACCCCCTGACTCCGCTATCCTTAAGAGCTCTATCTAGTTCTCTCTTGAAAGCATTCAGAGAATTGGCCTCCACTGCCTTCTGAGGCAGAGAATTCCACAGATTCACAACTCTCTGACTGAAAAAGTTTTTCCTCATCTCAGTTCTAAATGGCCTACTCCTTATTCTTAAACTGTGGCCCCTTGTTCTGGACTCCCCCAACATTGGGAACATGTTTCCTGCCTCTAACGTGTCCAACCCCTTAATAATCTTATACGTTTCGATAAGATATAAGAATCTTATATGTTACTCCAGCATTTTGTGTCCATCGTAGAAGCCCCAATGAGTTTGGTCACCTGATGTAGTAAATTGTTTAGGTGCAGTGCTGTCTGCAATTGAAAGTTTGAATATAGCTTAATACATTTTCATCAGCTGTCGATAGTGTGACTCTATTTTTAAAGTGCAAACAGCTTCTATCATTTAGTGAGATCACGGCTCATTTGCATAAACCTGGTTTTTCTCTGTATTCAGACTTTGGAAATACAGCGCAGAGACGGTGATTTCATGTCGGCCAGCGATCACCCCGTACACGAGCGCTATCCTACACACACTAGGGACAATTGACAATTTTTTAAACTGAAGCCAATTAACCGACAAACCTGTACGTCTTTGGAGTGTGGGAGGAAACCGGGGCACCCGGAGAAAACCCACGCGGTCATAGTGAGACCATATAAACTCCGTACAGACTGCACCCGTGGTCAGGATCAAGCTCGGGTCTCTGGCGCTGTGAGGCAGCAACTCTACCGCTGCGCCACCGTGACACCTATTGTTCAATATAGTCATGTAGTCGTGGAGTGACACAGCACAGAAGCAGGCCTTTCAGCCCGTAATCCGTGCCAACCGTAAACTACCCCTTTACACAAGTCTTAAATCAATTCAATTTTTGAATCTGCCCTCATTCTCATCAACTCCTGCCCCCCCCTTCCCCCACCCAATGTCTACCACTCACCCACACCCTCTACCACTCGCCCACACCCTCTACCACTTGCCCACACCCTCTACCACTGGCCCACACCCTCTACCACTCACCCACACCCTCTACCACTCGCCCACACCCTCTACCACTCGCCCACACCCTCTACCACTCGCCCACACCCTCTACCACTTGCCCACACCCTCTACCACTCGCCCACACCCTCTACCACTCGCCCACACCCTCTACCACTTGCCCACACCCTCTACCACTCGCCCACACCCTCCACCAATCACCTACACCCTCTACCACTCACCTACACCCTCTACCACTCACCTACACCCTCTACCACTCACCTACACACTCTACCACTCGCCTACACCCTCTACCATAGAAACATAAGGTGCAGGAGTAGGCCATTCGGCCCTTCTAGCCTGCACCGCCATTCAATATGATCATGGCTGATCATCCAACTCAGTATCCTGTACCTGCCGCTGACAGATTGAAACGTTTTCGCCTGGCATCGGATGCCACTTTAGGAAGGGTTGCAAATCTCTACTCCTATCTGCTACATCTCAGAGACAGAAGGAACTGTAGTTGCCAGTTTACAAAAGAAGACACAAAGTGCTGCCGTAAGTCAGTGGTTCAGGCGGCATCTCTGGAGAATGTGAAGAAGCACACCTCATCTATCCTTAACTCCTTATCTAACACTATTTGTCTTTTCATCTCTGGCCTTTGTCCATCAATCTCCTAATCAAGAAATCCCTTACCTGCATCCACCCATATCCTTCCACCTGGCTTTACATTTCACTCTCAACTGCTATATTTGAGTTTTAGGACATTGCTAGACCAAGTGGACCCGTTGGGCCCAAACCTCTCCTGCATTTGTGCAGCACCCTCCTCCCCCCCCCCTCCCCTCTCCCCTCTTCCCTCCTCCCCACTCCCTCTACCCCCTCCTCCTCTCCCTCCCTCCCCCTCCCCTCCCCTCCACCCCTTCCCCTCCCCCCACTCCATCCCCCTCGACCCCCATTACCCCCCTCCTCCTCTCCCTCCCTCTCTCCCCCTCCCCTCCCTTCCCCTCCTCTCCCTTCCTCTCCCCCTTCCCCTCCCCCCTTCCTCACCCCCTTCCCCATCCCCATTCCATCCCCCTCAACCCCCCTTATACCCCCTCCCTCCTTGCCCCCTCCCTCACTCTCCCCTCCCTCCCCCCTCCCTCCCTCCCCCCTTCCTCCCTCCCTCCCCCCTCACTACATCCCCCTCCCTCATTCCCCCCTCCCTCCCCCCTTCCTCCCTCCCTCCCCCCTCACTCCATCCTTCCCTCCCTCCCCCCCTCCCTCCCTCCCCCCCTTCCGTCCCTCCCTCCCTCCCTAGGAGATAGATTTAAACTTTAAAGTGTGAATAACTTAAAAAATATAACACCAATTTCATTGAAACCTCTTCCATTAGCACCAAAGGGACGACGGTGAGTAAGGTGGGCCTAAAATTGTCGCGCTATCGTGTACCGTTTTGGCTGTAGAACAGGAACAAACAAACAAACAAGAGTTTTAGTATATAGATAACAATAAAATACTATTTATTCTCATCAATAAAAACACTCCTCCTCTTCTCTCATTTTAGTTTAGTTTAGTTTAGTTTAGAGATACAGTACAGAAATAGGCCCTTCGGCCCATCGAGTCCACACCGACCAGCGATCCCTGCACACTAACACTATCCTACACCCACTAGGGACAATTTTACATTTACCAAGCCAATTAACTCACAAACCTGTACGTCTTTGGAGTGTGGGAGGAAACTGAAGATCTCGCAGGAAACCCAAGCAGGTCACGGGGAGAACGTACAAACTCCGTACAGATAACCTTTTGTCTCCTTTTCACCTCCAGCCTTTGCCTCTCTCTTCACTCGTCTGCAAGATCTATAAATGCTTCCCTCGTCTGTATCCACCTATCACTCGCCAGGCTTTGCCCCGCCCCCACCTCTCTTACAGATTTCTCCTCCCAGCACAATCTGTCTGAAGAAGGGTCTCGATCCGAAACGTCGCCAGCCCATCTTCGCAAGAGATGCTGCCTGACCCGCTGAGTTACTCCAGCACTTTGTGTCTTGTTTTTTTACTGTATCTCAGTTAACGGTACGATATGTTACAATAGAACGTTATTTATCCCAGGAGGGAAATTGATTTGCCAACAGTCATAAAACTCACCAAGATACATGAAACATGAGATTAAAGTGGTGAGTGGAAAGGATTGGGGACGTGCAAAGATTGGGGATGGGTGGGGGGGAGGGGGGGGGGGGGGAGGGGAGACAGTCTACCCCACAACAGAAGGGGGAGGAGTTGTACAGTTTGATAGCCACAGGGAAGAAGGATCTCCTGTGGCGTTCTGTGCTGCATCTCGGTGGGACCAGCCTGTTTCTGAAGGTGCTCCTCAGGTTGACCAGTGTGTCATGGAGGGGGTGAGCTGTATTGTCCAGGATGCTCCACAGTTTGAGGAGCACGCTCCACTCCAAGACCACCTCCCATGGATCCATCTCCACCCCCAGGACGGAGCCAGCCTTCCTGATGAGTTTGTTGATCCCGTTGGCGTCCGCGGCCTTCGCCCTGCTGCCCCGGCACACGGCAGCGAAGAAGATGGCGCTGGCTACCACCGATTGGTAGAACATCTGCTGCACCATAGTGCAGACGTTAACAGAGCAAAGCTTCCTCAAGGTGACAATAATACATGAAAGGAAATTTCAAAAATGTGCTTAACTTCACTTCTGAAAAGACCTGGCTTTAATTTGCAGATGACTTCCACATCGTTGAGACATTCCATCCAGAGGAAATGGTTTCCTCCCCCCAATGGCCATCAATTCTTTGGATGCCGACCAAACAACCTTCAGGCTAAATCCCAGCCAACACAAACCGACTCCCTCTTAATTCGTGGAATGCAGGGACTTCTGATAAACCCATGGATCTCGCGATGTGGCCTCCTGTACATCGGTGAGACCATAGAGTTCATGACCATTTCGCAGAAAATTTGCGCTCGGTGTGCCAAGGCTTACTGGATTTTATTTTTAGATACAGGCCCTTCGGCCCACCGAGTCAGCACCGACCATCGATCCCCACACATTAACACTATCCTACACACTCTAGGAACAGTTTAGTGTAGAGATACAGCGCGGAAATAGGCCCTTCCGCCAACCGCACATTAACACTATCCCACACACCAGGGACAATTTACATTACACCAAGCCAATTACCCCTGCAAACCTGCACGTCTTTGGAGTGTGGGAGGAAACCGAAGATCTCGGAGAAAACCCATGCAGGTCACGGGGAGAACGTACAAACTCCGTACAGACAGCACCCGTAGTCGGGATCGAACCTGGGTCCCGGCGCTGCAAGCGCTGTAAGGCAACAACTCTGCCACTGCGCTGCCATGCCGCCTGAGATCTCCTGGCTGCTAACCATTTTAACTCCCCTTCCCATTCCCATTCCCACACTGACCTTTCTATCCTGGGCCTCCTCCATTGCCGGAGAGAGGCCACACTCAAACTGGAGGAACAGCACCTCATTTTCTGCTTGGGTAGCTTACAACCCAGCGATATGACTCGCAGTCTGAAGAAGGGTCTCGACCCAAAACATCATCTATTCCTTTTCTCCAGAGATGCTGCCTGACCTGCTGAGTTACTCCTGAATTTTGTGCCTATTTTTTGGTATGAATAATATTTGGTGTCAGGGGTTATGGGGAGAAGGTAGGAGAATGGGGTTAGGCGGGAGGGAAATTGGAGAATTCAATATTCATGACATAAGTGATAGGAGCAGAATTAGGCCATTCGGCCCATCAAGTCTACTCCGCCATTCAATCATGGTTGATTGAATGGCAGAGTAGACTTGATGGGCCAAACAGCCCAATTCTGCTCCTATCACTTATGTCATGAATATTGAATTCTCCAATTTTAGACAACCCATCCCCACAATTTGTCACAACCATCTTCTCCATCTGCAAAACCACCCACTTTTGTATCATCAGCAAACTTGCTAATCTTGCCGTTTATGTTCTCATCCAAATCATTGATATTGATCTCAGAGAAGGTCTCGGAGAAAATCCACGCAGGTCACGGGTTGACAGACAGCGCCCGTAGTCAGGATCGAACCCGGGTCTCTGGCGCTGCAAGCGCTGTGCGGCAGCAACTCTACTGCTGCGCCACCGTGCCACATAAGGATTCATAGAGTCATAGCATGGAAACAGGCCCTTCGGCCCAACTTGCCCACACTGGCCAACATGTCCCATCTACACCAGTCCCACCTGCCCTCCCTTGGTCCCTATCCCTCCAAACCTGTCCTATCCATATACCTATCTGATGTCCTATCCATACGTCTAACTGATAGTCTCATCTGGCAGCTTGTTCCATACACCCACCACCCTTTGTGTCCAAAAGTTACCCCTCACCTATGTAGGGCTGATAGCAAAATGAAATAAAATAACTCCCTCTTCTCTCCCATGTGCTATGATGTAGTCTCTGCTGTCGATTTGTATCTCAATCTGCTGCCACTTGCAATGTCAGAGGCCTGGGGCAGTTGGATTGTAAACAAAAGGAATTAGAGAACCACAAATAATGGCGTTTGAATATCAAGCAGATGATGAAATGAAGACAATTTTACTTTAATTTCAAAGATGCAGCATGGAAACAGACCCAGCAAGTCCACGCCGTTCATCAGCTTCAGTTCAGTTCAGTTTAGTTTATTGTCACGTGTACCGAGGTACAGTGAAAAGCTTTTGTTGCGTACTAACCCGTCAGCGGAAAGACAATACATGATTATAATTAAGCCATTTACAGTGTATAGACACATGATAAGGGAATAACGTTCAGTGCAAGGTAAAGCCAGCAAAGTCCGATCAAGGATAGTCCGAGGGTCACCAATGAGGTGGATAGTAGTTCAGGACTGCTCTCTGGTTGTGGCAGGATGGTTCAGTTGCCTGATAACAGCTGGGAAGAAACTGTTCCTGAATCTGGAGGTGTGCGTTTTCACACTAATATACCTTTTGCCCGATGGGAGAGGGGAGAAGAGGGAGTGGCCAGGGTGCAACTGGTCCTTGATTGTGCTGCTGGCCTTGCCGAGGCAGCGTGAGGTGTAGATGGAGTCAATGGAAGGGAGGTTGGTTTGTGTGATGGTGATAATTTGCTGCAATTTCTTACAGTCTTGGATGGAGCTGTTCCCAATGGATGGGTTGGGCTGAATGGCCTATTTCGTGCTGTATAATTCGATGATAGACACAAAATGCTGGAGTAACTCAGCGGGACAGGCAGCATCTCTGGAGAGAAGGAATGGGTGACGTTTTGGGTCGAGACCCTTCTTCAGTCTGAAGAAGCTCCAAGCCACAGAAGGTTTCTTCAGACTGATATAGTATATAGTTTGCTGAAAGTGACATCGCAGGAAGATGGGGTGGTGAAGGTGGCTTTCGGTACACTGGCCTTCGTCAGTCAGGGAACTGAGTAGAGAAGGAACGATGTTAGGTTACAGTTGTATAAGACATCGGTGAGGCTGCACTTGGAGTATTGTGTAGGAAGGAACTGCAGTTGCTGGTTTACACATGATAGATACAAAATGCTGGAGTAACTCAGCGGGTCAGACTGAAGAAGGGTCTCGACCCGAAAAGTCATCCATTCCTTCTCTCCAGAGATGCTGCCTGACCCGCTGAGTTACTCCAGATTTTTGTGTCTACCCGGTTTAAAGCAGTTCCTTCCTACTCAGAAAGAATTTAAAACAGATTGGGAGAGAGTAACAGCAGATTGATATAAAATCTACAGCAGAAACTACGTCACAGCACATGGAAGAGGTGAGGGAGTTATTTTATTTCACTTTGCTAACAATCTTAGGGAGGTGTGGCACGGTGGCGCAGCGGTAGAGTTGCTGCCTCACAGCGCTTGCAGCGTTTGCAGCGCCAGAGACCCGGGTTCGATCCCGACTTCGGGCGCTGTCTGCCTCCCCCGTGAACTGCGTGGATTTTCTCCGAGATCTTCTCTGAGATCAATATCAATGATTTGGATGAGAACATACAGGGCAAGATTAGCAAGTTTGCCGATGATACAAAAGTGAGTGGTTTTGCAGATAGTGAAGATGGTTGTGATAAATTGCAGCAGGATCTTGATCGATTGGCCAGGTGGACTGAAGAACGGTTGTTGGAATTTAATACAGAGTAATGTGAGGTGTTGCATTTTGGGAAGTCTAACATGGGCAGGACCTACACAGTGAACGGTAGGCCTCTGGGGAGTGTTGTAGAGCAGAGGGATCTAGAAGTGAAGGTTGAGTCGCAGGTAGATAGGGTTGTCAAAAAGGCTTTTCGCACTTTGGCTTTCATTAGTCAGAGTATTGAGTATAGAAGTTAGGAGATCATGTTGCAGTTTTAGAAGGCGTTGGTGAGGCCGCATTTAGAGTATTGTGTTTGGTTCTGGGCACCATGTTGTAGGAAAGATGTTGTTAAGTTGGGAAAGGGTACGGAGAAGATTTACGAGAATGTTGCCAGGACTCGAGGGTGTGAGCTATAGGCAGAGGTTGAGTCGGCTGGGACTATATCCCTTGGAGTGCAGGAGGATGAGGGGCGATCTTATAGAGGTGTGCAAAATCATGAGAGGAATAGATCGGGGAGATGCACAGAGTCTCTTGCCCAGAGTAGGGGAATCGAGGACCAGAGGACATAGGTTCAAGGTGAAGATGAAAAGCTTTAATAGGAATCTGAGGGGTAACTTTTTCCCACGAAGGGTGGTGGGTGTATGGAACAAGCTGCCAGAGGAGATAGTTGAGGCTGGGACTATCGCAACATTTAAGAAACAATTAGACAGGTACTTGGACAGGACAGGTTTAGAGGGATATGGGCCAAACACAGGCAGGTGGGACTAGTGTAGCTGGGACATGTTGGCCGGTGTGGGCAAGTTGGGCCGAAGGGCCTGTTTCCATGCTGTATCATTCTATGACTATGAATCTTGTCAGGAGATTCAGTATGCTGACTAATACTCTATTGAACCTCTACAGGTATAAGCTAGAGAGCACACTGACTGGTTGCATCTTGGCCTAGATAACTCGAACGTCCAGGAACGAAGGAGATTCCAGAGAGTGGTGGGCACTGCCCGGTCCATCACGGGCACTGACCTCCCCACCATCAAAGGGATCTACAGGAGTCGCTGCCTCAAAGAGGCAACCAGCATCATCAGAGACCCACACCACCCTGGCCACGCTCTCATTCCACTCCTGCCATCGGGAAGAAGGTACAGGAGCCTGAAAACAGTAACGTCAGGTTCAGGAACAGCTTCTTCCCAACAGCCAACAGGCTGTTAAATGCTACAACCTACAACAAAACCAACCACAACACACGAACCTCAACTATGAACCATGAGCATTGGATTCTCCACTTTTAGGTAACCTCTAACAATCCCTCCTCCTCCCCCCCTTCCCCCTCCTGTTTCCCTTTCTGCACAATCCCCTTTTTCTCCTCTTTGGAACACTGCACAACACTCACCATTGACTAGTGCGGGTGTCAGGGGGTTATGGGGGAGAAGGCAGGAGAATGGGGTGAGGAGGGAGAGATAGATCGGCCATGATTGAATGGCGGAGTAGACTTGATGGGCCCAATGGCCTAATTCTGCTCCTAGACTCTCCCACTAGTGGAAACATCCTCTCCACATCCACTGTATCCAGGTCTTTCACTATTCGGTAAGTTTCAATGAGGTCCCCCCCCTCATCCTTCTAAACTCCAGCGAGTACAGGCCCAGTGCCGACAAACGCTCATCACATGTTAACCTACACATTCTCGTAAACCTCCTCTGGACCCTCTCCAACTGTGTGGTGTGGACTGTGTGGAAGTGTTGTCTTTTCTGCTACCCTTTCCCACCCCCCCACCCCCACCCCTCCCCTCCCCTCCCCTCCCCTCCCACCCCCATCATTGTAGATTTTTCAACGGAAATGAATTTGGTGTTTCTGGTTGTTTATCAGGGCAAATGCTGGCTGGAGTCTGTTTTGATTGTCAGCCATGCAGGACTGAAGTAAATATCGATGCGGAGAGAGAACTATTTGGCCACCCTTGCCATCCAAAGGGAGATTCAAGGTCAGGGGTAATAATTAACCACAACTGCCAATAGGTAACCTAGTGGAAGGACTCACCAGTCTGGAGTGTCGCAGCAGTTTTGACCGGGGATTTGGAGCGAAGAGGCTTGGCAAGATGAGGTTGTGGTTGGCTTACCTCCTGTGTGCCGCCGCGGTGGTTGCGGTGAGTGGGAGCCCGGTCCAACGCACGCCGACGGCCAAAGACGCCCTGCAGTCCGCCATCTACAAGTACAACGCAGGCTCTGGCCAGGACAACCTCTTCAAGCTCTTGAGAACGTACTGCATCGCCATCAAGGTAGGGGGACACCGACCGCCGTGCTGCTGTGTTGATGAACCGCGACGCGTGCTGCCGATCCCCGCAGCCAGGGGGCGCCGTCAAGGCCGGAGGGAGAGGTTGGGTAGGGCAGGACTTTGCCCTGGTGGGATTGGATTTAAGAGGATGCAGCCAGGACTCGAGGGCCTGAGCTACATTGGGTAAGGGATGCAATTGATACCGCTGGGCTGTAAGCTGCCCAAGCGAAATATGAGGTGTTGTTTCACCCAGAGAGTTGTGAATCTGTGGAATTCTCCGCCACAGAAGGCAGCGGAGGCCAATTCACTGGATGTTTTCAAGAGAGAGTTAGGTTTAGCTCTTAGGGCTAACGGAATCAAGGGATATGGGGAAAAAGCAGGAACGGGGTACTGATTTTAGATGATCAGCCATGATCATATTGAATGGTGGTGCTGGCTCGAAGGGCCGAATGGCCTACTCCTGCACCCATTTTTCTATGTTTCTATGTTCCTCCAATTTGCACTGGGCCTCACTCTGACAGTGGAAGGAAGCCCTGCACTGAAAGGTCAGTGTGGGAAGGGTGGAACTGCAGATGCTGGTTTCCACCGAAGATAGACAGAAAATGCTGGAGTAACTCAGCGGGGCAGGTAGACTGGTAACTCAGCGGGGCAGGTAGACAGGTAACTCAGCGGGACAGGAGTCTGGAGAAAATGAATAGGTAAAGTTTCAGGTCGAGAAGGGTCTAAAGAAGGATTTCTACCTGAAACGTCACCTATTCCTTTTCTCCAAATTGTCCCCAGTGCGTGTAGGATAGTGTTAGCATGCGGGGATTGCTGGTCGGCGCGGACTTGGTGGGCCGAAGGGCCAGTTTCCGCACTGTATCTCTAAACTAAACTCTACACCATTGTGCCGCCCAATGTTATTGTACCTGCCTCAATGCCTGACCCGTTGAGTTATTCCAGCATTTCGTGCCTATCCTGAGCTACATTCTTTAGTTTCGTTTAATTTATTGTCACGTGTACCAATGTAAGGAGAAAAAAAGTTTTGGTTGCGTGCTATCCAGTTAGCGGAAAGACTATACATGATTAAAATCGAGCCGCCTACTATGTACAGATACAGGATAAAGGGAATAACGTTTAGTGCAAGGTAAAGTCCAGTAAAGTCCGATTAAAGATAGTCCAGGGGTCTCCAGTGAGGTAGATGGGAGGTCAGGACCGCTCTCTAGTTGGTGGTAGGACGGTTCAGCTGCCTGGTAACAGCTGGGAAGAAACTGCCCCTGAAGGGAGCATTTGGAGATTGGCCAGGTAGGACTTTATGAGTATTTGTGCTCAGTTTTAGTCACCTTACCATCGGAAGCATGCTGTTAAGCTGGGTTTATGGAGAAGATTTATGGAGATATTGCCAGGACACGAGGACCTGGTTTATTTTGGGAGATTGGGAAGATTAGGAATTTATTCCTTCGAGTGCAGGAGACTGAGGGGTGATCTTGTGGACGTGTCTAAAATCATGAGGAGGACGGATGCAACAGCACAGTCTGTTCCCCCAAGGTGGGGGAATCAAGAACTAGGGGGCATCGGCTTAAGATGAGAGGGAAAAGATTTAATTGGAACTTTTTCACACAGAAGGAAGTGGGTATGTGGAAAGAGCTGCCAGTGGAAGTCGTTAAGACAGGTACAATAACATTGGGCGGCACAATGGTGTGGAGTTTAGTTTAGAGATGCAGCACGGAAACTGGCCCTTCGGCCCACCAAGTCCGTGCCGACCAGCTAACACTATCCTACACACGCTGGGGACAATTTTTAAAATAATTTTACCGGTCAACTAACCTACAAATTGTACGTCTTGGGAGTGCGGGAGGAAACCGGAGCCACCCGAACAAAAACCACGTGGTCACGTGAAGGACGTACAAACTCCGTACAGACAGCACCCGTAGTCAGGATCGAACCCGGGACTCTGGCGCTGTGAGGCAGCAACTCTACTGATACGCCACTGGGTCGTTCCAGTTGCTGCCTTACAGCGCCAGAGACCCATGTTCTGACTGTACATTCTCCCCAGTTTCCTCCCACACTCGAAAGACGTGCAGCTTTGTAGGCTAATTGGCTTCGGTAAAATCATAAACAAATCGTCCCTAGTGTGTGTAAGATGGTGTTAGTGTGCCGGGATCACTTGTCGATGTGGACTCAGTCCTGGCTGAGGATGCTGTCTGTAGTTTAGAGGTACGGAGCAGAACCAGGCCCTTCAGCCCATCGAGACCGTGCCGACCAGCGATCACTCCGTAGATTGTCTGTTCGGTTCTATGTTCCATGTTCAAACCAGCCAACAGACACTTGGTTTGTTGGTAGCAACCCTGTCACGGCAGGCTTCAGCCCAGTCAGCTACACCGGCACCATCTTTCAGAAACTAATCAGCCTTGGTGGACTGGTGAAGCAGGCCTGAACTTGCCAATCCCTCTCCTGCTTCCATTCACCTCCCTGCGCATTCATTACAGAGCGGGAAGGCACAGCTGACCACCCAGCTGCTTCACCTTTCCTTCTGTACCCTGGCCAGGAAATGAGGTTTGGAGCATTCTGCATCTTTTACGCAATGGCAGGTGCTGACATTGAGGGATAATTAGAGTCATATTATCAGAGAGCCATAGTCATGGAGCCATAGAGTTAAAGATTCATAGAATCACAGAGACACAGAGACACAGAGACACTGAGACACAGAGACACAGAGACACAGAGACACAGAGACACAGAGACACTGAGACACTGAGACACTGAGACACTGAGACACTGAGACACTGAGACACAGAGAGACTGAGACACAGAGAGACTGAGACACAGAGACACAGAGACACAGAGACACAGAGACACAGAGACACAGAGACACAGAGACACAGAGAGACTGAGACACTGAGACACAGAGAGACTGAGACACAGAGAGACAGAGAGACTGAGACACAGAGTCACAGAGACACAGAGACACAGAGTCACAGAGACACAGAGACACAGAGTCACAGAGACACTGAGACATTGAGACACAGAGACACAGAGACACAGAGACACTGAGACACAGAGTCACAGAGACACAGAGGCACAGTCACAGAGTCACAGAGTCTGAGTCACAGAGTCTGAGTCACACAGTCACAGAGTCACAGAGTCACAGCGTCTGAGTCACAGAGTCACAGAGTCTGAGTCACAGCGTCTGAGTCACAGAGTCACAGAGACACAGAGACACAGAGACACAGAGACACTGAGACACAGAGACACAGAGACACAGAGACACAGAGACACAGAGACACTGAGACACAGAGTCACAGAGACACAGAGACACAGAGACACAGAGACACAGAGACACAGAGACACAGAGACACTGAGACACAGAGTCACAGAGTCACAGAGACACAGAGACACAGAGACACAGAGACACAGAGACACAGAGTCTGAGTCACAGCGTCTGAGTCACAGAGACACAGAGACACAGAGTCACAGAGTCACAGAGTCACAGAGTCGCCTATTTCTAGTCCCTAGCGTTTGAGGCCCATTGAGGAGACGCTGTGAACTGTTTGTGTGCAACTGTATGTTTCATTTTTTTCCTTAGTACCTAATCAGATGTACAGCACTTTGGTCAACGTGGGTTGGTTTTAAATGTGCTATACAAATAAAATTGACTTGACTTGACTTGACAGAGACACAGTCACAGAGTCACAGAGAGAGTCACAGAGACACAGAGACACAGAGACACAGGGACACAGAGTCACAGAGTCACAGAGACACAGGGACACAGGGACACAGAGACACAGAGACACAGAGACACAGTCACAGAGACACAGAGACACAGACACAGAGACACAGAGACACAGAGACACAGGGACACAGAGACACAGAGACACAGAGTCACAGAGACACAGAGACGCAGAGACACAGGGACACAGAGTCACAGAGTCACTGAGTCACAGAGACACAGGGACACAGAGACACAGAGACACAGAGACACAGTCACAGAGTCACAGAGACACAGAGTCACAGAGACACAGAGTCACAGAGACACTGAGACATTGAGACACTGAGACACAGAGACACAGAGACACAGTCACAGAGTCACAGAGACACAGAGTCACAGAGACACAGAGTCACAGAGACACAGAGACACAGAGTCACACAGTCACAGAGTCACAGAGACACAGTCACAGAGACAGAGACACAGAGTCACAGAGACACAGAGACACAGAGACACAGTCACAGAGACAGAGACACAGAGTCACAGAGTCACAGAGACACAGAGACACAGAGACACAGAGTCACAGAGTCATAGATTCATAGAGACAGAGTCATTGAGCCATAGTAATGGAGTCATAGAGTATTACAGCGTCGAAACAGGCCAACTTGCCCATGCCGAACAACATGCCCACCTCCACTAGTCCCACCTGCCTGCATTTGGCCCATATCTCTCTAAACCTGTCCTATCCATGTACTTGTCTAAATGTTTATTAAACATTGCAATAGTCCCTGCCTCAACTACGTCCTCCGGCAGCTTGTTCCATCCACCCACCCACCGTCTGTGTGAAAAGGCATTCATTTATACATAGAACATAGAGCATTGTACATAGAACATAGAACATAGAACATAGTACATAGAACATAGAACATAGAACATAGAACATAGAACATAGAGCATAGTACATAGAACATAGAACATAGAACATAGTACATAGAACATAGAACATAGAACATAGTACATAGAACATAGTACATAGAACATAGTACATAGAACATAGTACATAGAACATAGTACATAGAACATAGTACATAGAACATAGTACATAGAACATAGAGCATGGCAGCATAGGAACGTGCCCCTCAGCCCGCAATGTCTGCTTTGAACATAATGTGGGTTCTATCCTGAACCCAGGTGCTGTCGGTGTGGAGTTTGCACGTTCTCCCCGTGACCATGTGGCTTTCCTCTGGGCGTTACACTTTCCTCCCACATCTTAAGGACATACAGGACTGTAGGTTAATTGGCTTCTGTAAATTGCCGCTAGTGTGCAGGGAGTGGGTGAGAAAGCGGGATAATGTGGAACGGGTGTGAACGGGTGATCGATGGTCGTTGGCCAGGATGGTGGGCCAAAGTAAAGGCCTGTGAATTGTCCCTAGTGTGTGTGGGATGGTATTAATGTGCGGGGGTCGCTGGTCAGCACGGTCTCGGTGGGCCGAAGGGCCTGCTTCCGGTGTTGTATCCCTAAACTAAACTAAATCTATGATTTGAAGATAGACACAAAATACTGGAGTAACACAGTGGGACAGGCAGCATCTCTGGAGAGAAGGAATGGATGACGTTCGGGTCGAGACCCTTCTTCAGACTGAGAGTCAGGGAAGGGGGAGGGGGAGATACAGAGATAAGAAAGTGTAAGGTGTGAGAATGAGACATCAAAGGGGTGGAGATGAAGGAAAATGTAGAATTGATCATTGTTAGCTAGGAGAGGATAACAAAAAAGCAAACAGAGATAAAATATAATCAGGGACAGTCAGACTGGTTGGAGAACTGGGAAGGGGGAGGGGATGGAGAGAGAGGGAAAGCAATGGTTACCTGAAGTTAGAGAAGCCAATATTCATACCGCTGGGGTGTAAGCTGCCCAAGCGAAATATAAAAATTTTCAAGGGAGAGTTAGATTTAGCTCTGAGGGCTAAAGGAAAAGGGATATGGGGAGAAAGCCGGAACGGGGTACTGACTTTGGATGATCAGCCATGATCATATTGAATGGCATTGCTGGCTCGAAGGGCCGGATGGCCTACTCCTGCACCTATCTCCTATGTTTCAATGTTTCTATGTTTCTATGAGGTGCTGTTCCTCCAATTTGCGCTGGGCCTCACTCTGGGCAGTACTACCGGAGATAGGCAATGACGTAATCACTTTTTATTTCTATAGTTAGTCACGTTTGGCAAAGAATATGACATAGGATTTACCCTGAAGGAGACAGTCTGTGCTAAGGGTATGGAGGACACTATGCAACAGTGTGAATTCATGAATAACGGGGTAAGTATTTTATGAAAGTATGTTTATGCTCTCTTCATTTTCTTTTTTTGTTTTTGTTTTTAGAGACGTAGTTCGGACCAACGAGTCTGTGCCGACCAGCGATCACCCCGTACACTAGTTCCATCCTGCGCTCTTACATAGAAACATAGAAACATAGAAACATAGAAAATAGGTGCAGGAGTAGGCCATTCGGCCCTTCGAGCCTGCACCGCCATTCAATATGATCATGGCTGATCATCCAGCTCAGTAACCTGTACCTGCCTTCTCTCCATACCCCCTGATCCCTTTAGCCACAAGGGCCACATCTAACTCCCTCTTAAATATAGCCAATGAACTGGCCTCAACTACCTTCTGTGGCAGAGAATTCCACAGCCTCACCACTCTCTGTGTGAAGAAATGTTTTCTCATCTCGGTCCTAAAAGACTTCCCCCTTATCCTTAAACTGTGACCCCTGGTTCTGGACTCCGCCAACATCGGGAACAATCTTCCCGCATCTAGCCTCTCCAACCCCTTAAGAATTTTATATGTTTCTATAAGATCCCCCCTCAGTCTAAATTTCAGCGAGTACAAGCCTAGGGGCAATTTACAGAAGCCAAACAACCTGCAAACCTGAGGTAGAAAACAAAATGCTGGAGTAACTCAGCGGGTCAGGCAGCATCTCGGGAGAGAAGGAATGGGTGACTGAAGAAGGGCCTCGACCCGAAACGTTACCCATTCCTTCAAGTCTTCAAGTCAAGTTTATTTGTCACATACACACACACGATGTGCAGTGAAATGAAAGGGGCAATGCCTGCGGATTGTGCACAAAAAAATTACAATTACAGCATAAAAATTAAAATGAATACAGAAAAGAAAATTTAGTCCCTGGAGTTATAATAGTTAACAGTCCTGATGGCCTGTGGGAAGAAACTCCGTCTCATCCTCTCTGTTTTCACAGCATGACAGCGGAGGCGTTTGCCTGACCATAGCATCAGGAACAGTCCGTTACTGGGGTGGTAGGGGTCCCCCATAATCTTGCTTGCTCTGGATCTGCACCTCCTGATGTATAGGTCCTGCAGGGGGACGAGTGTAGTTCCCATGGTGCGTTCTGCCAAATGCACTACTCTCTGCAGGGCCATCCTGTCCTGGGCAGAGCTGTTCCCAAACCAGATTGTGATGTTGCCGGACAAGATGCTCTCTACAGCCCCAAAGTAGAAGCATTGAAGGATCCTCAGAGACACTCTGAATTTCCTCAGCTGTCTGAGGTGGTAAAGGCGCTGCCTTGCCTTACCCACCAGTGCAGCAAGCAAGATCATGAGGGACCCCTGCCACCCCAGTAACGGACTGTTCCAGATGCTACGATCAGGCAAACGCCTCCGCTGTCACGCTGTGAAAACGGAGAGGATGAGACGGAGCTTCTTCCCACAGGCCATCAGGACTGTCAACTTTGATAACCCCAGAGACTAAATTTTTGTCGACACTTTTTGTGCTATGTTTAGTAACTTATTAACTTTATTTATATGCTGTAACTGTAATTCTTTTTGTGCACAACCCGCAGGCATTGCCACTTTCATTTCACTGCACATCGAGTATGTGTATGTGACAAATAAATTTGACTTGACTTGACTTGTGTTGTCCATGTCAGATCCTCTTTGATGCGGATTCCTTCTCTCCCGAGATGCTGCCTGACCTGCTGAGTTACTGCAGCATTTTGTGTCTACCTTCAATTGAAACCATCATCTGCAGTATTTCTTTCCTACAACCTGCAAACCTGTACGTCTTTGGAGTGTGGGGGTAAACCGGGGCACCCGGAGAAAACCCACGCAGGTCACGGGGAGAATGTACAAACTCCATACAGACAGCACCCACAGTCAGGGTCCGTCAAACTTGTTTTAGTGACAATATTATACAGAACATAGAAGAGTGTGGACTTGCAACAGGCCCTTCATCCCACAATGTCCATGCCGAACATTAGATGCCAAGTTAATCTAATCTCCTCTACCTGCGCGTGATCCAATAGACAATAGACAATAGACAATAGGTGCAGGAGGAGGGCATTCGGCCCTTCGAGCCAGCACCGCCATTCAATGTGATCATGGCTGATCATTCTCAATCAGTACCCCGTTCCTGCCTTCTCCCCGTAACCCCTGACTCCGCTATCCTTAAGAGCTCTATCTAGCTCTCTCTTGAATGCATTCAGAGAATTGGCCTCCACTGCCTTCTGAGGCAGAGAATTCCACAGATTCACAACTCTCTGACTGAAAAGGTTTTTCCTCATCTCCGTTCTAAATGGCCTACCCCTTATTCATAAACTGTGGCCCCTTGTTGTGGACTCCCCCAACATTGGGAACATGTTTCCTGCCTCTAACGTGTCCAACCCCTTAATAATCTTATACGTTTCGATAAGATCCCCTCTCATCCTTCTAAATTCCAGTGTATACAAGCCTAGTCACTCCAGTCTTTCAACACATGACAGTCCTGCCATTCCGGGAATTAACCTAGTAAACCTACGCTGCACGCCCTTAATAGCAACACCCACATCCCTCCATTCCCTGCATATCCATGTGCCTACCTAGAAACGCCACCACCACCCCTGGCAGTATTCCAGGCCCCCACCACCCTCTGTGTAAACTTACCATTAACTTTTGTATCATTTTCCATTTGTATAATTTGGAATAAGTTGTATTATGTGGAGTTAGCGTAACCTGCAATCGTTAAATTGCTTTGTAGGTTTAAGGTGAGAGGGGCAAAGTTTTAAAGGAGATGTGCGCGGTGGGTTATTTTACACAGAGGGTGGTGGGTGATCCTCTATGACTTCTGTGTAAAAAAACCTGCACGCCACCTCTCCTTTAAACGGTGCCCCTCTGACTTTAATGCCCCTCCAGTACTTGTCATTCTCACCCAGTTCAGTTCAGTTTAGTTTATTGTCCCGTGCACCGAGATACAGTGAAAAGCTTTTGTTGCGTGCCACCCAGTCGGCAGAAAGACAATACATGATTCCAAACGAGCCACTGACAGTGTATAGATGCATGATAAGGGAATATCGTTTAGTTTTCACACTTCTGCCCGATGGGAGAGGGGAGACGAGGGAGTGGCCAGGGTGCGACTGGTCCTTGATTATGCTGCTGGCCTTGCTGAGGCAGCGTGAGGTGTAGATGGAGTCAATGGAAGGGAGGTTGGTTTGTGTGATGGTCTGGGCTGCGTCCACAATTCCCTGCAGTTTCTTGCGGTCTTGGATGGAGCTGTTCCCAAACCAAGCTGTGATGCATCCCGATCAAATGCTTTCTACGGCGCATCTGTAGAAGTTGGTGAGAGTTGTTGGGGCCATGCCGAGCTTCTTAAGCCTTCTAAGGAAGTAGAGGGGTTGGTGTGCTAACCTGGGGGAAAGGTTCTCACTGTCTACCCTATCTATGACTCATCATTTTATATACATATCAGATTTTGTCGTGGTTTTCTTTAGCTTCGAAATTAAGACAGGCGACACGGAGAATTCTTCGAGAAGTTAAAAGCCTTTATTTGCAAACAACGGCTGGAACAATCAGGAAGTCAACCACCTGACTGCCCACTTAGTACATCGGGCAGTCTATGTTTATAGGATTATTCCAAACCTTATCTTCTTTACATTACCTCATACCCACACTCCTTTCTTCAGTCATTCACTTCTTTGCAGTCACCCGTTGGCCCGTCACCATTAAATCCCGTTCAGTAATATATCCTTATCTCAATGCTCACATCCCTTCACACTTCGCCTCCCTTATTTCCCTGCTAGTCCATCCCTCACATCCATCCATCACCCCAAGGCCTATGTCTTTCCTTATCTCTTCCCTTGCCACCATTATCTTTCATCCAAATGTGACAAGGCAAAGAGATAATGGTGTACAGGCAATGCCTAAGTCAAAGGTTACCAAAGTAGGAATGCCTAAGGATTAAGTCTAAGGACCAAATATGGCATAAGGGATCTAAGGACTGCTAACTGAGGAATAATGCCAGGCTAACTGAGGAATGCCTAAGAGTACACATGCTACACAGTTAACACTTGAATGTCTGAATAGTTACAATGTGTATGCTGCACAGTTACACTCGAATATCTGAATTTTGTGCACTATACAAAATATATACTCCCATAGTCTCCTCTCAACCTCCCACCCTCCAGGGAAACAATCTAAACATCTCCTAATAGCTAGTGCTTTCTAATCCAGGCAGTGTGGTAAATCTCCTACACCCTCTCCAAAGCCACATCCTTCCTAGGAGAGATTCAGAGGGATTCATGTTCATAAGTGATAGAAGCAGAATTAGGTCATTCGGTCCATCGAGTCTACTGTAGATAGACACAAAAAGATAAAGTAACTCAGTGGGACAGGCAGCATCTCTGGAGAGAAGGAATGCGTGACGTTTTGGGTCGAGACCCTTCTTCAGAGTCTGCTCCCCCATTCAGTCGTGGCTGATCTATCTTTCCCTCTCAGCCCCATTCTCCTGCCTTCTCCCCGTAACCCTAGACGCCACTATGGGCCAAATGTGGGTGTAGATTAGTATAATGGTGTCGCTCATGTTATGTGTCATGCTTTTGTAGTTACGCCCCATTAGCTTTTGAGTGACCACTGCTTGTGAGATTCGGGTTAGTGTAAGTGGAACGTGCAGGCGTGAGGTCGTGCTTGCTATGTAGTTAATAAAGTCTTTGGATCGTTATTCAGGTGTAAGGCTTCTGTTATTATACGGCCACCGCAACAGTGGGCAAATGGGACTGGCTGAGATGGGGCAGGAAAGTCGGCGTGGATTATTAGGGCCGAATGGCCTGTTTCCATGCTGTACGACTGAGAAGGCTGGAGAGTTGATATTCAGGAAAGATTCTAAAAATGTGCGGTCACGGTGGCGCAGCGGTAGAGTCGCTGTCTTACGGCGAACGCAGCCCTAGAGACCCGGGTTCGATCCCGACTACGGGTGCCGTCTGTACGGAGTTTGTACGTTCTCCCCGTGACCTGCGTGGGTTTTCTCTGAGATCTTCGGTTTCCTCCCACACTCCAAAGACGTACAGGTTTGTAGGTTAATTGGCTTGGTGTAAATGTAAAAATCGTTCCATGTGTGTGCACATGTTAACATGTTAGTGTTAGTGTGCGGGGATCGCTGGTCGGTGCAGACTCGGTGGGCATGTTAGTGTTAGTGTGCGGGGATCGCTGGTCGGTGCAGACTCGGTGGGCATGATTTCATGCTGCATCTCTAAACTAAACTAAACAATTTATTTCATTTCGTTTTTGCACTTTCCCAACAGACCACTCTGACCTGTAGCGCATTGATTACAATTCGATTCCACGTCATGAAACCAGTAAGAACCATCAACAGCTGTTCATCGGTAAGAATTCTTGTCTTTTTTCCACATTGACCACTTGGGTGTCCACAAATCGCTGGAGAAATGTTGAATGGTCTGACCAATTACGGCTATATCATCGTTTCATGTTCATGAGTGATAGGAGCAGAAATAGGCCATTCGGCCCATCAAGTCTACTCCGCCATTCAATCATGGCTGATCTATCTTTCCCTCCCAACCCCATTCTCCTGCCTTCTTCCCGTAACCCCTGACACCCGTACTAATCAAGAATCTATCCTTCTCTGCCTTAAAAATATCCATTGACTTGGCCTCCTCGGCCTTTTCTGGCAACAAATTTCACAGATTCACCACCCTCTGATTAAAGAAATTCCTCCTCATCTCCTTCCTAAAGGAACGTCCTTTAATTCTGAGGCTGGGCCCTCTGGTCCTAGACTCTCCCACTGGTGGAAACATCCTCTCCACATCCACTCTATCCAAGCCTTTCACTATTCTGTACGTTTCAATGAGGTCCCCCCTCATCCTTCTAAACTCCAGCGAGTACAGGCCCAGTGCCGTCAATGCTTGTCATATGTTAACCCACTTATTCCTGGGATCATTCTCGTAAACCTCCTCTGGGCCCTCTCCAGGGCCAGCACATCCTTCCTCAGATATTGTGCCTAAAATTGCTCACAATATTCCAAATGCGGCCTGACCAGCGCCTTATTCAGGACAGAGTAGTTAGACTGAGTGGCACAACAGTAGTGATATTAAACATGGACAATACTCATCCCATACTTGCCCGGGTTCGATCCTGACTACTGGTGCTGTCTGTACGGAGTTTGCACATTCTCCCCGTGACCTGCGTGGATTTTCTCCGAGATTTACTTCGGGTTTCCTCCCACACTCCAAAGACGCACGGGTTTGTAGGTTAATTGGCTTGGTGTATGTGTAAAAAAAAGTCCCTAGCGTGTGTAGGATGGTGTCAGTGTGCGGGGATCGCTGGTCAGTGCGGACTCGGTGGGCCGAAGGGCCTGTGTCCGTGCTGTATCTCCAAACTAAACTAAATAAGCTGCAGCAAATTATCAAGGCTTATTTGGCAGCATAGAAAATCAAAGAGTCTGAAGAAGGGTCTCGACCCAAAACATCATCCATTCCTTCTCTCCAGAGATGCTGCCCGTCCCGCTGAGTTACTCCAGCATTTTGTGTCTATCTTCGGTGTAAACCAGCATCTGCAGTTCCTTCCTACACATTTTACCTGCACTCTTTGATTCCTCTGCTCCACAACACTCCCCAGGCCCATATAGATTCATACAGGAGGGAAACAGGTCCTTCGGCCCAACTCGTCCATGCCGGCCAACATGCCCCATTCCAAGCTAGTCCCATCTGCCTGAGTTTGGCCCTTATCACTCCCATGCTTTCCTATCCATGTACCTGTCCAAATGTCTTTTAAATGTTGTCATTGTACCCACCTCAACTATCTCCTCTGGCAGCTCGTTCCAGACACCCACCACCCTCTGTGTGGAAATATCTGCTCCTTAGGTTCCTATTACATGTTTCACCTCTCAGCTTAAAACTCTAGTTATTGACTGTAGTCCTGGGTAAAAGACTCTGGGCGTTCACCCTATCTAATCGCCTTATAATTTTGTACACCTCTATAAAGTTACCCCTCAGTGTCCTGCGCTCCAAGGAATAAAGTCCTAGCCTGCTCAACCTCTCCCAATAACTCAGGCCCTCGAGTCCTGGCAACATCCTCGTAAATCTTCTCTGTACCCTTTCCAGCTTGACAACATCTTTCCTGCAGCAGAATGTACAAAACTGGACACAATACTCCATGTGTGGCTTTGCAACATATTACCTAACTGACATATAGCATCCCAACTTCTGTACACAATTCCTTGACTGGCGAAGGCCAACGTGGAATTCTCTGCCTCAGAAGGCAGTGGAGGCCGATTCTCTGAATGCATTCAAGAGAGAGCTAGATAGAGCTCTTAAGGATAGCGGAGTCAGGGGGTATGGGGAGAAGGCAGGAATGGGGTACTGATTGAGAATGATCAGCCGTGATCACATTGAATGGCGGTGCTGGCTCGAAGGGCCGAATGGCCTCCTCCTGCACCTATTGTCTATTGCCTATTGTCTATTGTACCAAAAGCCTTCGTGACCAACCTTCCTATTTGCAATGCCACTTTTAGGGAACCATGTACCTGCACTTTCTCAAGACACAAAGTGTTGGAGTAACTCAGTGGGTCAGCATCTCTGGGGAAACGGGATAGCTGATGTTTCTGGTTGGAACCCTTCTTCCTGACCCGAAACGTCACCTATTCTTATCTCGAGAGATGCTGCCTGTCCCGCTGAGTTACTCCAGCATTTTGTGTCTATCTTTGGTAAAAAAATAGCATCTGCAGTTACATTTTTGCATATCTTTCATTCATGTGTTCTATATCTCTCTACATCACCTTCTATATCTCTCGTTCCCCTTTCCCCTGACTCTCAGTCTGAAGAAATGTCTCAACCCGAAATGTCACCTATTCTTTTCTCGAGAGATGCTGCCTGTCCCACTGAGTTACTCCAGCATTTTGTGTCTAACTACAAATTACTGGTGCATGTGTACATTTTTTTTTACTTTAGTTTGGTTTAGTTTAGAGATACAGCGTTGGAACAGGCCCTTCAGCCCACCGAATCCGTGCCGACCGGCGATCCCAACCACCAGCCATCCCCGCACACTAACACTATCCTACACACACTAGGGACAATTCACACATACACAAAGCCAATTAACCTACAATCCTGTATGTCTTGGGAGTGTGGGAGGAAACAGAAGATCTCGGAGAAAACACACGCAGGTCACGGGGAGAACGTACAAACTCCGCACAGACAGCACCTGGAGTCGGGATCGAACCCGGGACTCTGGCTCTGCAAACACTGTAAGGCAGCAACTCTACCGCTGCCCCACTATGGCTGCCCTGATATAATTATGATAATGAAGAACCTTTTTAGAGAACCTTTACGTTCTTTTAACCTTTAACCTTTAACCTTTAAGTTTACCTAATAAAGAACCTTTTTAGAGTCATAAAGTCGTACAATGTGGAAACAGGCCCTTTGGCCCAACATGCCCACACCGGCCAACATGACCCAGCCACACTAGTCCCACCTGCCTGCGTTTGGTCTGTATCCCTCCAAACCTGTCCTATCCATGTACCTGTCTAACTGTTTCTTAAACGATGGGATAGTCCCAGCCTCAACTACCTCCTCTGGCAGCTCGTTCCATACCCCCACCACGCTTTTATTACGATAAGACTTATCTCATTAAATAAATTATTTAATTTGGTGAAATAAATTATGATAATAAAGAACCATTGAACCATTGAAGTTCCAAGACGTGGGACTTAGGGGGCATGGTGGTGCAGCGGTAGAGTTGCTGCCTTACAGTGCCAGATGCCCGGGTTTGATCCTGACTGCCGGTGCTGTCTGTGGTAAAATGAACATCCATATCACCGGCAACCTAAGCTGGTCCTTTCACAATGATGCAGTGATCAAGAAAATGCTTTGGTCTTACCTTCATCTCTATTTTCGAATAACCAATGCATTCCCTCTTTCCCCCCTCCCTCCCCCACCCTAGTCATCCCACTAGTTCCACTGATCGCATACCTGTATCCCCTCATTATCACCTCTTCCCCAGCCAACAATGGGCCATTGTGGGCTCTACCCTTCCTTGGTCACCTGGTCCTGCTTTATGACGAATTTAGAAGGATGAGAGGGGATCTTATAGAAACATATAAAATTCTTAAGGGATTGGACAGGCTAGATGCAGGAAATACGTTCCCAATGTTGGGGGAGTCCAGAACCAGGGGTCACAGTTTAAGGATAAGGGGTCAGCCATTTAGGACTGTGATGAGGAAAAACTTTTTCATGCAGAGTTGTGAATCTGTGGAATTCTCTGCCACAGAAGGCAGCGGAGCCCAATTCACTGGATGTTTTCCCACAAAGAGTTAGATTTAGCTCTTAGGGCTAAAGTAATCAAGGGATATGGGGAGAAAGCAGGAAGGGGGCACTGATTGTTGATGATCAGCCATGATCATATTGAATGGCGGTGCAGGCTCGAAGAGCCGAATAGCCTACTCCTGCACCTATTTTCTATGTTTCTATGCTCTGGCCTTTCCTTACTTCCAGTCCCCTCCCCCTCTACTTTCAGACTGAAGAAGGCTCCTGAACTGAAATGTCACCCGTCTCTTTTACTCCAGAGATGCTGCCTGACCTGCTGAGTTACTCCAGCACTTTGTGCCTATTCCCCGTTCCAGATGTGGTCCTGATGCTGAGATCAAACCTGTCTTCTGTTTTTCTCTCTCCCGCAGAACTGAATGAAGAGCCTGCAAAAGTGCAATGAAGACCACCTCCAAGGCAGCCGAAACATCTCAATCACGGGACACAAGCTGCAAAATATATTACAAATATTACCCTTGGGTTTCCGCATGGACCTACGTGATCTCCCGGTTGCTAAACACTTTAACTCCCCCTCCCATGCCCGCATTCACAATGGTTAGAAGGGATGGAATCGCCCGTTCCTTCTCCCCAGAGATGCTGCCTGTCCCTCTGAGTTACTCCATCATTTTGTGTCTATCTTTGGTGTAAACCAGCATCTACAGTTCCTTCCTGACCTCTCTGTCCTGGGCCTCCTCCACTGTCAGAGTGAGGCTCAGCGCAAATTGGAGGACCAGCACCTCACACTTCACTAACTTCAAGTAACCCTTGCTTTCCCCCTCTCTCTCTCTCTGTCCCTCCCCCACCCTAGGTTTCAAACTAGTTTCACTGTCCTTCTGATAGATTTTACTGATCGTATATCTCCTTGTCACCTTCCCCTCAGCTAACAATGGACCATTCGACATTCTCCATGAACTTTGTCCCCTGTGATCACTCATTTTCCACACCTCACCCTTCCACATCTCTAGACTTTCTGTCCCCTGACACTCAGTCTGAATAAGGGTCTCGACCTGAAACATCGCTCATTATTTTTCTCTGGAGATGCTGACTGACCCGCTGAGCTTTTTGTGTCTCCAGCATCTTCCTGATCTCCCTGATCTCCCTGAAGCACCTGTTGGTTCCTTCCTACATGGATTGATCAACTACATCTGCCTACATCTCTGTGTGCTTGTAAGGAGGGTGTTAAGCCGGATTCCTTTTGGAGAGCAAACTATCAGAACCAGTTGTAATAACCAATTGTAATCACCATTAAATGTCAACCTGATTCAGAGTTTTATGTGATGTTTAGCACTATCAGCATAAGTGCTAATGCCAATACACTTATGTGATGTTTAGTTTAGTTTGACTTACAGACACAGCGCGGAAACAGGCCCTTCGGCCCACTGAGTCCACGCCGACCAGCGATCCCCGCACACTAACGCTATCCTACACACACTAGGGACAATTTGACATTCATACCAAGCCAATTAACCTCCAAACCTGTGCGTCTTTGGAGTGTGGGAGGAAATCGAAGATCTCGGAGAAAACCCACGTGGTCACGGGGAGAAGGTACAAACTCCGTAAAGACGGCTCCCGTAGTCAGGATCGAACCCAGGTCCCCAGTGCTGTAAGCGCTGTAAGGCAGTAGCTCTACCATGGTGCCACCATGCCACCATATCATTTTTGATAACCATCTCCAGATCTTACTGTAACATCAGAAGATGCTGCAGAGAATTTATGTAGCAGGGAAATCTGAATGAACGAATAAACAAGCCAATGAATATTTAAAGAGTACCATTCAACATTATATTCTTTTAATGTAAAGCCAGTTCTTGATTAGTGTGGGTGTCAGGGGTTATGGGGAGAAGGCAGGAGAATGGGGTTGGGAGAGAGAGATGGACCAGTCATGATTGAACGGTGGAGTAGACTGACAATAGACAATAGACAATAGGTGCAGGAGTAGGCCATTCAGCCCTTCGAGCCAGCACCGCCATTCAATGCGATCATGGCTGATCACTCTCAATCAGTACCCCGTTCCTGCCTTCTCCCCAGACTGGATGGGTCGAATGGCCTAATTCTACTATAACTTAAACTTATGACCTTATGACCCCAGCCGGTATTGAAGACACGAGCAACAGCACCTCATATTCCGTATGGGAACCTACTCAAGAGCATTGTGTGTAGAATTTGGGAGGTCTTGCATAGGAAGGAACTGCAGATGTTGGTTTAAACCAAAGATAGACACAAAATGCTGGAGTAACTCAGCGGGTCAGGCAGCATCTCTGGAGAAGAAAGGTCTCGACCCGTAACATCACGCATTCCTTCTCTCCAGAGATGCTGCCTGACCCGCTGAGTTACTCCAGCATTTTGTGTCTAAGACTACATGATCACAATCGAGCCGTCCACAATGTGCAGATGCAGGATAAATGGAATAACATGAATAACATTTATCATCATCATATCATATATACACAGCCGGAAACAGGCCTTTTCAGCCCACCAAGTCCGTGCCGCCCAGCGATCCCCGCACACTAACACTATCCTACACCCACTAGGGACAATTTTTACATTTACCCAGCCAATTAACCTACATACCTGTACGTCTTTGTAGTGTGGGAGGAAACCGAAGATCTCGGAGAAAACCCACGCAGGTCACGGGGAGAACGTACAAACTCCTTTAGTGCAAGGAAAGCCAGTAATGTCTGATCAAAGATAATACGAGGGTCTCCACGAGGTAGATGGTAGCTCAGGACCACTCTCTAGTTGGTGATACGATGCTTCAGTTGCCTGATAACTTCTGGGACCGTGTCCCTGAATCTGGAGGTGTGCGTTTTCACACTTCTGTACCTTTTGCCCGATGGGAGAGGGGAGAAGAGGGAGTGGCCAGGGTGAGACTGGTCCTTGATTGTGCTGCTGGCCTTGCCGAGGCAGCGTGAGGTGTAGATGGAGTCAATGGAAGGGAGGTTGGATTGTGTGATGGTTGGGGGTGGGTGTACAACTCTCTGCTGTTTCTTGCGGTCGTGGATGGAGCTGTTCGTAAATAATGCTGTGATGCATCCTGATAAAATGCGTTCTACAACCCAATGAGTGCACTTCCAACAACAGACTGAAACATGCTGCTGTTAAATGCCGATAAATCTTCATACCCAATCCTGCGCTCCAGACATTCACTGCCCCTGTTATCATTGCCTCATTCTGCCCCGTTCCATATCTCCAATACGTGCGTAAACAATTCTGCAAACACACTACCCATGCCCATTCCCACCACTGTTTAGTTTAGTGTATTGTCACGTGTACCGAGGTACAGTGAAAAGCTTTTGTTGCGTGCTAACCTTTTACCGCTAGAGCCGGGCGGCACGGTGGCGCAGCGGTAGAGTTGCTGCCTTACAAGCGAATGCAGCGCCGGAGACTCAGGTTCGATCCTGACTACGGGTGCCGTCTGTACGGAGTTTGTACGTTGTCCCCGTGACCTGCGTGGGTTTTCTCCGAGATCTTCGATTTCCTCTCACACTCCAAAGACGTCCAGGTTTGTAGGTTAATTGGCTGGGCAAATGTTAAAATTGTCCCTAGTGTGTGTAGGATAGTGTTAGTGTGCGGGGATCACTGGGCGGCGCGGACCCAGTGGGCCGAAGGGCCTGTTTCTGCGCTGTATCTCTAAATCTAAAATCTAACACTACAAGAAAGACTAGGGTGCTATACAAATGCCAAGTTGCTCATCATTCCAAATCCTACCCTAACCTTCGGCCCACCGAGTCTGTGCCGACCAGCGATTCCCACACACTAACGCTATCCGAAACACAGGAGGGAGAATTTTTCAATTTTACTGAAGCCAATTAACCTACAAACCTGTACGTCTTTGGAGTGCAGGAGGAAACCGAAGATCCCGGAGAAAACCCACGCAGGTCACGGGGAGAACGTACAAACTCCGTACAGACAGCACCTGTAGTCAGGATTGAACCTGGGTCTCTGGCGCTGTAAGGCAGCAACTCTACCGCTGCGCCACCGTGCCAAACGTAATCTTTAGACTTTAGAGTGATACAGCGTGGAAACAGTCCCTTCAGTCCACCGTGTCCGCGCTGACCAGCGATCCCCGCACACTAGGAGAGTCCTGACACGAACTTCACCTGTCCATGTTCTCCAGAGATTCTGCCTGACTCACTGAGTTACTCCAGCACTTTGTGTCTTTTTTCCTGATCTGTTATTCTCCCCTCCTCTCCCAAAGTTCAGTGTCAAAGATTGTTACTACTGATGATAATACGAATCTGACTTTCCCTCAGTGACCACGTAGCCTAAATATGCACCAAAACACAAGGTGCTGGAGGACAATACATGATTACAATCGAACCATTTACAGTTACAGACACATGGTAAGGGAATAACGTTTAGTGCAAGGTAAAGCCAGCAAAGTCCGATCAAAGATAGTCCGAGATCTCCAATGAGGTAGATAGTAGTTCAGCACTGCTCTCTGGTTGTGGTAGGATGGTTCAGTTGCCTGATAACAGCTGGGAAGAAACTGTCCGTGAATCTGGAGGTGTGCGTTTTCACACTTCTGTACCTTTTGCCCGATGGGAGAGGGGAAAAGAGGGAGTGGCCAGGGTGCGACTGGTCCTTGATTATGCTGCTGGCCTTGCCGAGGCAGCGTGAGGTGTAGATGGAGTCAATGGAAGGGAGGTTGGTTTGTGTGATGGTCTGAGCTGCGTCCACAATTCGCTGCAATTTCTTGCGGTCTTGGATGGAGCTGTTCCCAAACCAAGCTGTGATGCATCCCGGTAAGATGCTTTCTACGGCGCCTCTGTAGAAGTTGGTGAGAGTTGTTGGGGCTATGCCAAGCTTCCTTAGTATTCCAAGGAAGTAGAGGTGTTGGTGTGCCAGCCTGAGAACGGGTCCTAGAGCACCATGTGTTTTGTTGTACATATTTCCAGCTCAGATTTATTAGATTTAGAGATACAGCGCGGAAACAGGCCCTTCGGCCCACCGGGTCCACGCCGCCCAGCGATCCCCGCACATTAACACTATCCTGGAGTGTGGGAGGAAACCAAAGATCTCAGAGAAAACCCACACAGGTCACGGGGAGAACGTACAAACTCCGTACAGACGGCGCCCGTAGTCAGGATCGAACCTGAGTCTCCGGCGCTGCATTCGCTGTAAGGCAGCAACTCTACCGCTGCACCACCGTGCCGCCCCTGGTAGCACATGCCTTGGATCGGAGTGACACGGTAGCGCAGCAATAGAGTTGCAGCCTCACAGCGCCAGAGACCCAGGTTTGATCCTGACTACAGGTGCTGCCTGTACAGAGTTTGTACGTTCTCCCCGTGACCTGCATGGGTTTCCTCCGGGTGCTCTGGTTTTTGCCCACATCCCAAAGACGCACAGGTTTGTAGGTTAATTGGTGCTCTGTAAATTGCCCCCAGGGTACAGAGAGTGGGCCAGAAAGTGGGATAACAAGGAACTGATGAGACACAGAAACCTGGAGTAACCCAGCGGGACAGGCAGCATCTCTGGAGAAAAGGAATAGGTGACGTTTCGGGTCGAGACCCTTCTACAGACTGAGAGTCAGGGGAAAGGGAAATGAGAGATGGAGACGGTGATGTGGAGAGGTGTTGAACATATGAATGAAAGGTGTACAAAAAAGTAACAATATTCCTTTTCTCCAGAGATGCTGCCTGTCCCGTTGAGTTACTCCAGCTTTTTGTGTCTATCTTCAGTTTAAATCAGCATCTGCAGTTTTTTCCTACACATATGATTGGGTGACCGATGGTCGACATGGACTTGGTGGAATGTTTCTGCTTAGTCAATAGTCAATAGTCAAGTTTATTTGTCACACACACATAAATGTGCAGTGAAATGAAAGAATACCCACAGTCCAACAATAAGAGCAATAAAAATAAGCAATAACACACACACAATCAAACAAAAAGAAACATCCATCACAGTGAGTCTCCTCCAGTCACCTCCTCACTGTGATGGAAGGCCAGAATGTCTCTAAAACTAAAACTAAACCTAAAAACACTTAATGTTTTCATATGGGAATTAGGTTCCTTGTTGCAATATGTGTGGCCCCTGTATTACTCAGCAAAGTCCAGCAGATGGCAGCCCCTACTGTACAGAAATGTGGATAATGGCATGTAGCTCAGTGAAGGAGTAACTCAGCGGGTCAGGCAGCATCTCTGGAGAACATGGATAGGTGACGTTTCACAGAGTGCTGGAGTAACTCAGCGGGTCAGGCAGCGTCTCTGGGGAACATGGATAGGTGACGTTTCACAGAGTGCTGGAGTAACTCAGCGGGTCAGGCAGCATCTCTGGGGAACATGGATAGGTGACGTTTCACAGAGTGCTGGAGTAACTCAGCGGGTCAGGCAGCGTCTCTGGGGAACATGGATAGGTGACGTTTCACAGAGTGCTGGAGTAACTCAGCGGGTCAGGCAGCATCTCTGGAGGACATGGATAGGTGACGTTTCACAGAGTGCTGGAGTAACTCAGCGGGTCAGGCAGCGTCTCTGGGGAACATGGATAGGTGACGTTTCACAGAGTGCTGGAGTAACTCAGCGGGTCAGGCAGCGTCTCTGGGGAACATGGATAGGTGACGTTTCACAGAGTGCTGGAGTAACTCAGCGGGTCAGGCAGCGTCTCTGGGGAACATGGATAGGTGACGTTTCACAGAGTGCTGGAGTAACTCAGCGGGTCAGGCAGCATCTCTGGAAGACATGGATAGGTGACGTTTCACAGAGTGCTGGAGTAACTCAGCGGGTCAGGCAGCGTCTCTGGGGAACATGGATGGTGACGTTTCTGCTCGGGACAGTTCTTCAATCTCACTCATTGAAGGGCAGCACAGTGGCACAGCGGTAGAGTCGCTGCCTTACAGCACCAGAGACTCGGTTAGTTCCATCCTAACTATGGGTTTAGTTTAGTTCAGAGGTGAAACACGGAAACAGGCCCTTCGGCCCACCAACTTCGCACTGACACTCACATTAACACTACCCTGCACACAGTAGGGACAATTTACATTTATACCAAGCCCAATAACCTACAAACCTGCACGTCTTTGGAGCGTGGGAGGAAACCGAAGATCTCGGAGAAAACCCGCGCAGGTCACGGGGAGAACGTACAAACTCCGTACAGACGGCGCCCGTAGTCGGAATCGAACCCGGGTCTCCGGCATTGAATGCTCTGTACGGCAGCAACTCTACCCCAGCACCACCGTGCCGCCCCACCAAAAGGTGAGCAGCTCCTTCAAGCCGGAGTTGAACCAGCGACCAAGATGGCGGAAAGAATCCCCAGGCGGTTAAGGGGAGAACGTACCAGCTCCATACAGACAGCACCCATGGGAGAGATGGGAACCGGGTCTCTGGCGCTGTGAGGCAGCAACTCTACCGCCGCGCCGCTGTTCATGATCAGACTTGTTGAGGGTTGAATGGAGCATGGAATATTTTATGAAAGAAGGAGAACCCTGTGGAATGTCTTTCGAATGTCCCCACATATCATCCATTTGCCATCTTGACATCTCTCCCACGTAAAATTAATTAGCGTCTCGAAAAATTCCATCAGATTTGTGAGGCATGGCATATTTCACAATCCACACGGAATAACTCTTCGTGGTCTCTGCCATCTTCACATGATCATTTCTATCTCCCACTACATTCCCAAGCATTTCCTAGCAAATTTGACTATAATTAGCTTTTAATAGTTTGTTTATTTTCTCGTGTACCGAAGTACTTTGAAAAGCTTTTTGTTGTGTGGTATCTAGACAGCGAAGAGACTATACATGATTACAATCGAGCCGTCCACAGGGTTCAGATACAGGATGAAGGGAATAATGTTTAGTGCAAGATAAATTCCAGTAAAGTCCAATTAAAGATAGACCGAGGGTCACCAATGAGGTAGATGGTAGCTCAGGAGTGCTCTCTGGTTGTGGTAGGATGGTTCAGTTGCCTGATAACAGCTGGGAAGAAACTGTCCGTGAATCTGGAGCTGTGCGTTTTCACACTTCTATACCTTTTTCCCAATGGGAAAGGGGAGAAGAGGGAGTGGCCAGGGTGCGACTCATCCTTGATTGTGCTGCTGGCCTTGCCGAGGCAGCGTGAAGTGTAGATGGAGTCAATGGAAGGGAGGTTGGTTTGTGTGATGGTCTGGGCTGCGTCCACAATTCTCTGCAATTTCCTGCGGGTCTTGGATGGAGCCGTTCCCAAACCAAGCTCTGATGCATCCTGATAAAATGCTTTCTACGGCGCATCTGTAGAATTTGGTGAGAGTTGTTGGGGACATGCCGAACGTCCTAAGCCTTGCAAGGAAGGAGAGGCATTGGTGTGCTTTATTGGCCATTGTTTCAATATGGCTAGTTCAGCCAAGTTGTTGGTGTATTTATTCCCAGGAACTTGAAGTTTTAAACCATCTCTACTTCGGCACCGTCAATCCACACTGGAGTACGTGTACCGCTTTGCTTCCTGATGTCGATCACTATCGCCTTTGTCTTGCTGACATTGAGAGAAAGGTTGTTATCTTGACACCAGGTCAAGAGGTTCATAATATAGACACACAATGCTGGAGCAACTCAGCGGGTCAGGCAGCATCTCTGGAGAGAAGGAATGTGTGACGTTTCTGGTTGAGACCCTTCTTCAGACTGAAAGTCACGGGAAAAGGAAATGTGAGATCTCGGTGATGATGTAAAGAGAAAGAGACCAATTCTTGCTATTGAGGGCGTGCAGCGTAGGTTTACTAGGTTAATTCCCGGAATGGCGGGACTGTCATATGTTGAAAGACTGGAGCGACTAGGCTTGTATACACTGGAATTTAGAAGGATGAGAGGAGATCTTATCGAAATTTATAAGGTTATTAAGGGGTTGGACACGTTAGAGGCAGGAAACATGTTCCCAATGTTGGGGGAGTCCAGAACAAGGGGCCACAGTTTAAGAATAAGGGGTAGGCCATTTAGAACTGAGATGAGGAAAAACCTTTTCAGTCAGAGAGTTGTAAATCTGTGGAATTCTCTGCCTCAGAAGGCAATGGAGGCCAATTCTCTGAATGCATTCAAGAGAGAGCTAGATAGAGCTCTTAAAGATAGCGGAGTCAGAGGGTATGGGGAGAAGGCAGGAATGGGGTACTGATTGAGAATGATCAGCCATGATCACATTGAATGGCGGTGCTGGCTCGAAGGGCCGAATGGCCTCCTCCTGCACCTATTGTCTATTGTCTATTGTCTATAATGAATGAAAGATAAGCAAAGAGGTACAGATGATAAAGGAAACAGGCCATCGTGAGTTGTTTGTTGTGTGGAAACAAGAAGCTGGTGTGACTTGGGTGGGGGAGGGATGGAGAGAGAGGGAATGCCGGGGTTACTTGAAGATAGAGAAATCAAAACTCATACCACTGGGCTGTAAGCTGCCCAAGCGAAATATGAGATGCTGTTCCTCCAATTTGCGTTTAGCCTCACTCTGACAATGGAGGAAACCTAGGACAGAAAGGTCAGTGTAGGAATGGGAAGGAGAATTAAAGTTTTTGACAACCGGGTGATCAGGTAGGTCCAGGCGGGCTGAGCGAAGGTGTTCCGCGAAACGATCGCCCAGTCTACGTTTGGTCTCGCCGATGTATAAGAGTCCACATCTTGAACAACGGACACAGTAGACGAGGTTGGAGGAGGTGCAAGTGAACCTCTGCCTAACATGAAAGTACTGTCGGGGTCCCTGGACAGAGTCGAGGGAGGAGGTACAGGGACAGGTGTTGCATCTTCTGCGGTTGCAGAGGAAGGTACCTGGGGAGGGGATGGTTTGTGTGGGGATGAGTTATCCAGGGAGTTGCAGAGGGAACGGTCTCTGTGGAAGGCAGAAAAGGATGGAGATGGGAAGGTGTGGCCAGTGGTGGGATCCCATGAGAGGTGGTGAAAATGTTGGAGGATTATGTGTTGTACGCGACGGCTGATGGGGTGAAAGGTGCAACCACAGGAGATACAACACTCTGTCACTTTTTGTGTCTACATAGATGCAATAGAAAATAGGTGTAGGAGGAGGCCATTCGGCCCTTCGAGCCAGCACTGCCATTCAATATGATCATGGCTGGTCATCTAAAATCAGTACCCTGTTCCTACCTTTTCCCCATATCCCTTGATTCCTTCAGCCCGAAGAACTAAATCTAACTCTCTCTTTAAACTATCCAGTGAATTGGCCTCCACTGCCTTCTGCGGCAGAGAATTCCACAGATTCACAACTCTCTGGGTGAAAAAGTTTCTCCTCATCTCAGTTCTAAATGGCCTATACCTTATTCTTAAACTGTGACCCCTGGTTCTGGACTCCCCTCAACATCGGGAACATTTCTCCTGCATCTAGCCTGTCCAATCCTTTAAGAATTTTATATGTTTCTATAAGGTCCCCTCTCTTTCTTCTAAATTCCAGTGAACACAAGAGGCTCTCAATCTCCTTGCTGTACTCCATCTCATTATTATTTGATATCCGGTCCACAATCTGTGAATTAGAAAATTGAGTTAGATGTGTACGTGGCTGCACAGTTGTGGGTGTACAAGGAGTAAAGAAGGGGGTTGAGAACGCATCCTTGTGGAGCACCAGCGTTGAGGATTATCGTGGAGGGTGATTTGTCCCCTCTCCTCACAGATTGGGGTCTGTTGGTCAGCAAGTCGAAGATCCAGTTGCAGAGATGAGTGCTGACACCAAGTCCCGCGGGTTTGGTGAACTCTGAGAAAACCCACGCAGGTCACAAGGAGAACGTACAAACTCCGTACGGACAGCACCCGTAGTCAGGACCAAACCTGGGCCTCTGACACTGCAAGGCAGCAACTCTACCGCTGCACCACTGTGCCGCTACAGTTTTCTCCGAGATCTTCGGTTTCCTCAAACTTACAGCTTTGTAGCTTAATTAGTTTTGGTAAAAGTGTAAACTGTCCCTAGTGTGTGTAGGATAGTGTGAATATGAGGGATTCCAGGTCGGTGCGGACTCTGTGGGCTGAAGGGCCTGTGTCGGCGCCGTGTCTCTAAAGTCTAATGTCGAAAGTCTAAAGGATTATGGGTCAAATGCGGCAAATGGGACTGGCTTAGGTGAGGCATCTTGGTCGGAATGGACAAGTTGGGCCAAAGGGCCTATTTCTGTGCATTAATTGCTGTTGTACTTACTAATGTTCTGGTCAGTCGTGAAACAGCCCTGTTCTTGCGTCAAAAGGCGGCACGGTGGCGTAGCGGTAGAGTTGCTGCCTTACAGCACTTGCAGCGCCGGAGACCCGGGTTCGATCATAACTACGGGTGCCGTCTGTACGGAGTTTGTATGTTCTCCCCGTGACCTGCGCGGGTTTTCTCCGAGATCTTCGGTTTCCTCCCACACTCCAGAGACGTACAGCTTTGTAGGTTAATTGGCTTGGTATGAATGTAAAATTGTCCCTAGTGTGGGTAGGGTAGTGTTAATGTGCGGGGATCGCTGGTCGGTGTTGACTCGGTGGGCCGAAGGGCCTGTTTCCCGGCTGTATCTCTAAACTAAATCAGACAAAACTAGACTAAAGCTGCTCATTGCAATTTCGTGGTCACCTTTAGCTCAGTCGGCTTCAATAGATACTCTAGGGGCTCCCTGATCTTCAACAGAGGTGGTGACATTAAACAGGCCAAGAAAATTGATGAGTTTTCAGCCACAAACTGGGAAGTAAAGAGCACAATTTGCACCTAACATTTCAAACGCTTTGTGGAACGTAACATCAATATTCCAGCAGGCACATAACATCAGGAGATAGTTTGATATGACGGTAAATAATGAAATATAAATTTGTCAAGTCAAGTTGAGTGTATTGTCATCTGCGCAAGTCAAATTCCTCATCAAATTCCTCATGCATATTTTCCATTGTCCACGCCAGCCAGTCTTGTGGTCTTTCAGTGTGATATTGACAATAGACAATAGACAATAGGTGCAGGAGGAGACCATTCGGCCCTTCGAGCCAGCACCGCCATTCAATGTGATCATGGCTAATCATTCTCAATCAGTAGCCCGTTCCTCACACTTATCCACATTAAACTGTATCTGCCATGCATCCGCCCACTCACACAACCTGTCCAAGTCACCCTGCAACCTCATAGCATCTTCCTCACAGCTCGCACTACCACCCACCTTTGTAAGTAAGTCATGCGGCACGGTGGCGCAGCGGTAGAGTTGCTGCCTCACAGCGCCAGAGACCCGGGTTCCATCCTGACTACGGGTGCTGTCTGTACGGAGTTTGTACGTTCTCCCCGTGACCCCACGTGGGTTTTCTCCGGGTGCTCCGGTTTCCACCCACACTCCAAAGACATTCTAAATTGTCCTAGGTGCTAGTGTGTGGGTATAGCTGGTTGGCATGGACTCGGGTCTCTGGTGCTTTAAGGAAGTAGCTCCACCACTGCGACATTGTGCCACCCTACAGGCACACATGTACTGCAAGGAGAACAGTGAGTTCATTCGTTTATTGTCACGTGTACCGAGGTACAGTGAAAAGCTTTTGTTGCGTGTTATCCAGTCAGCAGAAAGACAATACATTGAATTGAATTGAATACTTTTATTAGCCAAGTACGTATACATACAAGGAATTTGCCTTGGTGCTTTGCTCGCAAGCAACAACACGATATACAGTAGACAATTAAAAATAAAACGTTATAATTTAAACGTGTGAGGATTGAAATAAAATACCAGAGCACAAGGAGGCTACAGGCTTTTGGTTATTGAGTAGAGCTACAACTCGCGGGAAAAAAGCTGTTTTTATGTCTGGCTGTGGCTGCTTTGACAGTCCGGAGTCGCCTTCCAGAGGGAAGTGCTTCAAAGAGTTTGTGGCCAGGGTGAGAGGGGTCAGAGATGATCTTGCCCGCTTGCTTCCTGGCCCTTGCAGTGTACAGTTCATCAATGGGGGGAAGGTTGCAGCCAACAACCTTCTCAGCTGATCGAACGATGCGTTGCAGCCTCCGGATGTCGTGCTTGGTGGCTGAGCCAAACCAGACCATGATGGAGAAGGTGAGGACAGACTCTATGATGGCTGTTAGAACTGGACCATCATTGCCTGTGGCATGGTTACAATCGAGCTGTTTATATATATAATCCTAGTACAAATGCAAAAATAAACACAGCCCCTAGTGCCACCAGATACAGCGCATGGAAGCGTCGAGTTGGCTGAGGTTAGTGCTAGGTCGCGTTCAAAAGCCTGATGGTATCGTTTCGGGTAGGGGAGTGATTCAGTCTGAAGAAGGGTCCTGACCTGAAACTGTAATGTCCCGTCAGATCTGTTAGTCTTGTGTCATGTTCTGTGTTTAGATTCTCATTTCAGGTCCCTTGACTTCCTGCCATTGTAATTGTCAGCCCCGCCTTGATTGTTTCCACCTGTGTGCCCTTACCTCAAGTATATATAGTCCACGCTTCCCTTTGTCCTGTGCCAGTTCGTATTGTGATTCATGCGCTCTGATTCATGTGCTCTCGGTCGTAGTATAGCCAGTAAGTAATTTTTGTAACTAATGTTTTTGTAGCTGAGTAAGTTTAGAGTTTTTGGTTCGAATCGCAGTGTTCTTTAATGTGAAAATTAAAGAACGCCTTTATTTTCTCCAAATTGACTCTTGTGTGTGAGTCATGCGTTTGAGTCCAGTTCCTGTGTGCCCCAGAGCATAACAGAACGAACTGGCCATAATATGGACTCAGCCGACTCTAAGATTTGGAAATCAGCCCTTGTCAACCAGGGCACTAAGATCCAGCACCAGGAGGAGCAGCTGCGCTCAGTCAGTCACGGGGTGCGCGAGCTGAACGATAGACAAGGCGAGTTCCAGTCATCAGTGACGACCCAGATTAACCACCTCGCTGTACAACTCCATCAGGTTCTGGCTCGTCTCGACCAAACCTCGGCAGCTTCTCCACTGGCTCACATTGAACCTTCAGCCGGCCATCCGCCTGCTGTTCCGGCCACGCCTGCGAACCCCACGCTGATTATACGCCTGGCTTCACCAGATAAGTTCTCTGGAGACTCTGAGAATTGTAGATCATTCCTTGTACACTGTGATCTCCACTTCAAGCATAACCCCTCAGACCAGGCCAGGGTAGCATTTATTGTGTCCCATTTGACGGGACGAGCCGCAGCATGGGCCACTGCGGAGTGGTCTCGGGGCTCCACAGTCTGTCAGGATCTAGACCTCTTCCAAAGAACATTTAGCAGTATTTTTGATCACACTTCCTCTGCTAAGGAAGCTTCCCGAGTCTTACTGCAGCTAAAACAGAACACTCGCCCAGTGATAGACTATGCCATTGACTTCCGAACCCTTGCAACAGACAGTGGGTGGAATATGCCTGCACAAGTGGATGCATTCATGAATGGGTTGTCGGAGGCTATAAAGGACAGACTTTCACCTTTTGAGTTACCCAGTGATCTAGAGACATTAATTACCAGGGCTATTCGTGTCGATAACAGGATAAAGGAAAAGGAAAGACACCAGGCTGCTGATTGTCCTCCTAATCACCAGGGGCGCTCCTCCGGGTCCTTCACACCGAAGAAGTCATCGTTCCCTGTCCATCGCTGGCCGGAGAAAACAGCGTCCTCTCAGCCGTCGGAGGAACCTATGCAGCTAGGACGAACCAGGCTGACTCCGGAGCAGCGACAGCGCCGCCTGAAGGACGGAGCCTGCTTTTACCGCGGTCAACAAGGACACCGTCTGGCCGACTGCTCGGTAAAAGGGGGTGGCTCACCAGTGAAAAGGAGGACACTGGTGAGCCAATTCCCCGTTTCGGACTTACCTCCTCGACCTCTGACACAGGCCACCCTCATTCTGAATCAGCAAATTGTGACTCGGGGGGGTTTTGATCGACTCCGGAGCCGACGAGAGTCTCATGGACTGGACTCTAGCTCGATCGTATAAGGTTAAATCTGTGCCCTTGTTGCAACCTATTGTGGCGAGCGCTTTAGATGGACGTCAGTTGTTTGAGATAACTCATCGTACAGAACCTGTCAAAGTCATGTTCAATGCTAACCATGTGGAGATAATGTCTTTTCACTTGTTTGACTCAGCTCAACATCCCTTGGTCTTTGGTTTCCCCTGGCTGCAGAAACACAATCCTCAGATTGATTGGCGATCTGGTAAGATCAGACGATGGGGGGTTGAGTGCACACAATCATGTCTTGTTGAACCAGTGAACAAAGGGGTGAGTTACGGGAAGATCGGGGCGGTTTTGGGAATAAATGTTCTTAAATCTGAAGAAATAAAGATTTCTAATGATGATGATGACTATCCCGATCTGTCGAAGGTTCCACCCTGTTACCATGAACTGAAGGAGGTGTTCAACAAGTCCAGGGCCACCACCCTACCTCCTCATCGACCTTTCGACTGCGCTATCAACCTGCTGCCGGGGGCCCCTATTCCCAAGGGGCGACTGTACTCCATATCCGGCCCCGAGAGGAAGGCGATGGATGAGTACATTGAGTCCTCCCTGAGGACGGGCATTATTCGCCCGTCCTCCTCGGCAGCAGGCGCGGGGTTTTTCTTTGTGGGCAAGAAAGATGGGTCACTTCGTCCCTGCATAGATTACAGCTTCCTAAACGAGATTACGATCAAGAATCGTTACCCACTTCCTTTGATGTCTTCTGCTTTTGAACTGTTGCACAAAGCCAAAGTATTCACTAAACTAGACTTAAGGAATACATACCATCTAGTGAGAATCAGAGAGGGGGATGAGTGGAAAACTGGGTTTAACACCCCTAACGGGCACTACAAGTATTTGGTGATGCCGTTCGGGTTAACCAATGCCCCCGCAGTCTTCCAAGCTTTTATGAACGAGGTCCTCAGGGAATTTCTCAATGAGTGTGTTTTTGTCTACCTTGATGACATTCTTATCTTCTCTCCAGACATACAGTCTCATGAGCGTCATGTCAAGTGTGTGTTGCAGAAGCTCTTAGCTAACCGTCTGTATGTGAAGGCCGAGAAGTGCGACTTCCACGCAGACACAATGTCCTTTCTGGGCTACATTATATCGGCCGACCACATCCAGATGGACACTGGTAAGGTCAGTGCGGTGGCCAATTGGCCCACCCCCACTAACAGAAAGAAGGTGCAACAGTTTCTCGGATTTGCAAACTTTTACAGACGTTTTATTAGAGACTTCAGTGCTGTTGCTGCTCCTCTGCACTCTCTCACATCTTCCAAGACCCAGTTCCAGTGGAATCCTCAGGCCGAAGCCACCTTCCAGCGCCTCAAAACATTGTTCACCAACGCTCCTGTTCTGACCATCCCAGATCCCCAGAGACAGTTCATTGTGGAAGTGGATGCCTCCAACGAGGGGATTGGGGCGGTACTTTCCCAGAGAGCGGAGAAGGACAACCGGATTCATCCCTGCGCCTACCTGTCACGTAAGTTGACCCCAGCAGAAAAGAATTATGATGTCGGAAACAAAGAACTGCTGGCGGTCAGAGCCGCATTGGGGGAGTGGAGGCACTGGCTGGAGGGGGCCGAGCAGCCTTTTCTGGTATGGACAGATCACAAGAACCTGGAATACATCCGTAAAGCCAAGAGACTCAACTCGCGTCAGGCCAGATGGACTCTGTTTTTTAGTAGGTTCAACTTTTCTCTGTCTTACAGGCCCGGTTCCCAGAACACAAAACCAGACGCCCTGTCCCGACTTTATGACCCTGAACCTGATACCAGAGAACCCGAACCCATCCTGCCACTTAACCGTGTGGTAGGAGCGGTGTCTTGGCAGATCGAAACAGATGTGAAGCAGGCTAATGATGAGACTCCAGCACCGAGTGGCTGTCCTACTAACTGTTTGTTTGTTCCTGTGACATTGCGCCCCCAGGTAATCCACTGGGCTCACACGTCCCTGCTCACATGCCATCCAGGTGCCAAGAGAACTGTTTTTGTGGTTAAACAGCGTTTTTGGTGGCCTTCACTTGAGAAGGATGTAGCTGAATATGTGGCCGCCTGCCCTGTCTGTGCAAGGAGCAAGCCCTCCAGACAAGCCCAAGCGGGCCTGCTGCACCCACTTTCAGTCCCTCAGAGGCCCTGGTCCCACATCTCCATTGACTTTGTTACTGGGTTGCCGGCCTCCAAAGGTAACACAACTGTCCTGACGGTGGTAGACCGATTTTCAAAGATGGTACATTTTATCGCTGTGGCCAAGCTCCCTCTGCCAAAGAGACGGCAGAGGTAATGATGTCTCACGTTTTCCGTATCCATGGTTTCCCTACAGACATTGTCTCGGACCGAGGCCCTCAGTTTGTGTCCAAGTTTTGGAGTGAGTTTTGTTCCCTCATAGGTGCCACCGTCAGCCTGTCATCTGGTTACCATCCGCAATCCAATCGCCAGACTGAGTGGATGAACCAGGAGCTCGAGACCTGCTTGCGCTGTCTGATCGCGCAGAACCAGACCACCTGGAGCGACCATCTCATCTGGGTCGAGTACGCACGCAACACGCTTCCTACGGCTGCCACGGGGCTCACACCCTTCCAGTGTGCCTACGGCTACCAGCCCCCCTTGTTCTCGGCTTATGAGGGTGAGGTGACGGTGTCTTCTGCCCACGCCATGATCCGACGCTGTCGCCGAATCTGGGACGGAGCTCGGAGGGTTCTACTCCGGGGTCAGTCCCGGATGAAAGCGGCAGCCGACCGCCACCGCAGATCCGCTCCGCATTATCGCCCAGGCCAGAAGGTATGGCTGTCTACAAAGGACTTGCCACTTCACGTCCACGCCAGAAAGCTGGCTCCAAGGTTCGTGGGTCCATTTCCCATTTCGAAAGTCATTAACCCTGTTTCGGTCCGTCTACAACTCCCCAGGTCATTAAGAGTTCACCCTACATTCCACGTCAGCAAAATAAAACCGGTCAAGGAAAGTGCACTCGTGCCCGCCTCCAAGCCCCCTCCACCCCCCCCCCCCCCCCCCGGCTCGTCGACGGTGGTCCGGTCTACACAGTTAAGGCACTTCTTGCAGTCCGCAAGAAAGGTCGCGGTCGCCAGTTTCTGGTCGACTGGGAAGGCTACGGTCCTGAGGAGAGGTGCTGGATTCCTGCCAGCTTCATTTTGGACAAGACTTTGATCAAGGACTTTGACATGACTCATCCTGACCAGCCTGGACCGTCAGGAGTCGGTCCTAAAGAGGGGGGTACTGTAATGTCCCGTCATATCTGTTAGTCTTGTGTCATGTTCTGTGTTTAGATTCTCATTTCAGGTCCCTTGACTTCCTGCCATTGTAATTGTCAGCCCCGCCTTGATTGTTTCCACCTGTGTGCCCTTACCTCATGTATATATAGTCCACGCCTCCCTTTGTCCTGTGCCAGTTCGTATTGTGATTTATGTGCTCTGATTCATGTGCTCTCGGTCGTAGTATATCTAGTAAGTAATTTTTGTAACTAATGTTTTTGTAGCTGAGTAAGTTTAGAGTTTTTGGTTCGAATCGCAGTGTTCTTTAATGTGAAAATTAAAGAACGCCTTTATTTTCTCCAAATTGACATGTGTGTGAGTCGTGCGTTTGAGCCCAGTCCCTGTGTGCCCCAGAGCATAACAGAAACGTTGCCTGTTCATACCCTCCCCTGACCCACTGAGTTCATAATCACGATCATACTTTATTAGCCAAGAGTGTTTTGCAACATACGAGGATCTTCATTTGCCGTACAGTCATACCAATAAAAAGCAACAGAACACACGAAACACATTTTAACATGAACATCCACCACAGTGACTCCTCCACATTCCTCACTGTGATGGAAGGCGAAAAAAAGTTCAATCTCTCCCTTCTTTGTTCTCCCGCGGTCGGGGGCTCTAACCTTCCGTTGACGGAACGATCTTGACTCCTGTAGCCGACGGCAGGCCTTCCTCGTCGGGGCGATCAAGCTCCTGCATCGGGGGTGAATCTCAGCTCCCCCACGCCGGGCGATCTACCCCGGGTCAGGGCCAGTCGAACGTTGTGCGGCTTTTGGAGCTTCCCGACGTCGGTCACAACCCAAGACTGCGAGCTCCTCGATGGCGAAGTCCGCAGGCCGTGGTTGGAGCGTCGATCCCAGGCAAGGGATTACACGCTCTGATGGTAAGTCCACGCCCCGGGGTGAGGCTCAAAGTCAGTCTCGAGCAAGGCCGCCAGCTCCGCGATGTTAGGCCGCAGAGCGACCAGAGATACCATCCGGAAAACAATCGCATCTCCGGCAAGGTAAGAGATTGAAAAAGAGTTTCCCCTGACCCCCTCCCCCATCCCCCACATAAAACAAACCAGAGAACATTAACACAAACTTTTGAAACACACTAAAGTTTCTTCAGCACTTTGCGGTTTGCCATGCCATAGTGATCTTGATTGAGTCTGGCATTGACAGTAATCAGTGGAGAACAAGAGAGACTGTGTGATCTCTGCAAACGATCTCTGTATCTACAAGGGTTGTGCTATTTATGGAGTTCCACGATGCCCTAAGTTGACCAATGTTGGATGCTTCAGGAGTGACTAGCATTGCTATGTGGAGGCAACTCTGTGCTTCAGCCCGTGCTGGGAGCACTGTCACAGGAGTTATTATTAATGTTATTCATATTATTATTAGGGTGGCACGGTGGCGCAGCGGTAGAGTTGCTGCCTCACAGCGCCAGAGGCCCGGGTTCGATCCTGACCACTGGTGCTGCCTGTAATGAGCTCATACGTTCTCCCTGTGACTGTGTGGGTTTTCCCGGGTGCTCTGGTTTCCTTCCACACTCCAAAGACGTGCAGGTTTGTAGTGTGTAGGGAAGTGCTGGTGTTTGGGGATCGCTGATCGGCGTGGAGTCGGTGGACCGAAGGGTCTGTTTCCGCACTGCATCCCTAAACTAAACTAAACTAAACTAAACTAAACTAAACTAGTAGTTTACTATTGACACGTGTACCGAGCTACAGTGAAAGGCTTTGTTCTGCATCAGGTCAGGCAACGTATAGTAGATGCGATCAGGCAAAACTCAGGTACAATAGATAGAGTTAAGGGAAAGATATAGAGTGCAGAATGAAGTTCAGACTTCACTATTGAGATACAGTGCGGAAACAGGCCATTCGGCCCACTGAGTCCATGCTAACCAGCGATCGCCCTGTACACTAGTTATATCCCACACACTGGGGACAATTTACAATTTATAGAAGGCGATTAACCTACAAACCTGCACGTCTTTGGAGTGTGGGAGGAAACCGGAGCACCCGGACGAAACCCACACGGTCATGGGGAGAACGTACAAACTCCGTACAGACAGCACCCGAGGTCGGGATGGAACCCGGGTCTCCGGCGCTGTGAGGCAGCAACTCTACCGCTGCGCCACCATGCCGCCCTAATTCTCAGTGTTGTGTATCAGCGGCAGAGGCTGATGGTGGTTGTGGGCCAACTAGTGACAGGCTGCACGGCTTTGCCTTGAGGGAGACAGCACAGACTGAGAGCAGTTTCCTGGAGGCAACCCAGAAAACATCAGCACAAAGGGAATAGCGCCGTGACTGCTGAGGTAGCAGCGAGAGAATGGTGCTGTCTGCTGTGTCCAGACAGAGAGAGAGAAGCAACTTTTGGACTTTAGAGACACAGCGTGGAAACAGGCCCTTCAGCCCACTGAGTCCGCGCCGACCAGTGATCACCCCGTACACTAGCACTATGTTACACACACGAGGGACAATTTATATTTATATCAAGCCAATTAACCCGCAAACCTGTACGTCGTTGGAAGGTGAAAGGAATTCGAAGCCCCCCCAGAGAAAACTCATGCAGGTCACGTCGAGAACGTACAATACAGTCTGAAGAAGGGTCTCAACCCGAAACGTCACCCAAGTCAAGTCAAGTCATGTTTATCATAAGAAAATAACTGCAGATGCTGGTACAAATCGAAGGTATTTATTCACAAAATGCTGGAGTAACTCAGCAGGTCAGGCAGCATCTCGGAAGAGAAGGAATGGGTGACGTTTCGACCCGAAACGTCACCCATTCCTTCTCTCCCGAGATGCTGCCTGACCTGCTGAGTTACTCCAGCATTTTGTGAATAAGTCAAGTTTATTTGTCACATACACATACACGATGTGCAGCGAAATGAAAGTGGCAATGCCTGCGGATTGTGCACACAAAAAATGACAGTTACAGCATATAAATTAAAGTTAATGCAGAAAAATTTAGTCCCTGGGGTTATAAAAGTTGACAGTCCTGATGGCCTGTGGGAAGAAACTCCGTCTCATCCTCTCCGTTTCCACAGCGTGACAGCGGAGGCGTTTGCCTGACCGTAGCAGCTGGAACAGTCCGTTACTGGGGTGGTAGGGGTCCCTCATGATCTTGCTTGCTCTGGATCTGCACCTCCTGATGTATAGGTCCTGCAGGGGGGTGAGTGTAGTTCCCATGGTGCGTTCTGCCGAACGCACTACTCTCTGCAGGGCCATCCTGTCCTGGGCAGAGCTGTTCCCAAACCAGACTGTAATGTTGCCGGAGAGGATGCTCTCTACAGCCCCAGAGTAGAAGCATTGAAGGATCCTCAGAGACGCTCTGAATTTCCTCAGTTGTCTAAGGTGGTAAAGGCGCTGCTTTGCCTTACCCACCAGTGCGGCAATGTGCGTTGTCCATTCCTTCTCTCCTGAGATGCTGCCTGACCCGCTGAGTTACTCCAGCATTTTGTGAAATAAATACCTTCGAGAACATGCAAACTCCATGCAGGCAGCACCCATAGTCAGGATTGAACCGGGGTCTCTGGCGCTGTGAGGCAGCAACTCTACCGCTGTGCCACAAGTCATATAACATAGAAACAGGAAGTTTATCCCAACTCGCCCATTCTGACCAGGATGCCCTGTCTAAGCTAGTCCCATTTACCCGTTGAGTTTGGAGATACAGCGTGGAAACAGGCCCTTTGGCCCACTGGGGCGATCACTCATACACTAGTTCTACTCTACACACACTTGGGACAATTTACAGAAGCAAATCAACCTACAAACCTGCACGTCATTGGAGTTTGGGAGGAAACCGGAGCACCCGGAGAAAACCCACGCGGTCACGGGGAGAACGTACAAACTCTGCACCGACAGCACCGTAGTCAGGATCGCACCCGGGTCTCTGGCGCTGTGAGGCAGCAACTCT